>NC_091213.1:4995838-5255838 GCF_040958095.1 Procambarus clarkii
AGTTCGAATGTGGGATGGGAGGGGCAAAACAAAATGGAGAGAGAATGGGATAAGAAAGTGGGAAAAATGACATCAGTGGGGGGTAGGGGAAGGAAGCCATTAAAGGATGCAACACTAACACACAGAAATCACACTAACGTGATATGAGAGGTCCAGTCCACCTCACATCCCTGGAGAAAAGATACAAGGGCTGTGAGGTGAACTGGACCAATACAGGAGGAAGTATTGGTCCAGTGGTAGAGTACACAACTGGCAATGCCGGAGTCGTAGGTTGGTGTTGCCTCACAGCCCTGGTAGATTTCCTCATGCAACACTATTGTTGTCGAGACAGAAACGATAACATAAGTCAGGTAGTGAGTGAAGGCAAATTTTATTAAGAGTAACATAATTTTTTTTTAGATGGAAAGATTTAATGTTAGATTTTATTGGATGTGGAGAAGTTGGTCACATAGTATTTTCGGTGGAAAAATAATTAGTGGACTAGAGGAATACAGTACTCAACAAAAGTATAGGCCACCCTGCTCAAGGCAGTGCATACTTATGGCATAAAATGAATGATAGTTTTGCGAGTGAAATATGGGATACAGAACTTATCACCGGGTACATGGCAGGGGGGTTTCCCGGCTTCCCAAAGGCACACAACTGGTAGGCTCATTTGGCCCCAGGCATTCATAGTGAGCGGTAGTGTTGTTCGTCCCGCTCTGGGACCTTGCTGTCTGTTATCACAGTTAACAGTGGGGAAAAAGTTAACTTATGGGTGAAATGTTACAGTATTATGGTATATTATTACAGTATTGATATTACAGTACATGTTACAGTATAAATTGGTATTTCAGTATAAATATTACAGTATTGGTATTACAGTACATTGTTGTTTTGGCACCCAGCAAGGAACTAAGCAAAGAAACCATTGGTCAGATCATTGCTTTAAAGTAAGCAGACCATCAAATTCACGTAATAATTAAATTATTGGGTGTAGCTCAGTCAACATGAGGAAGTATTGATCTCATTTCTGGGGGAAGACCAATGGTAAGGTAATTACCAGAGAAAAGCACCATGCCATTACGACTATATAGCACTTGGAAGGAGATAAGGATTTGGGATGGGATGGGGGAAGGAATGGTGCCCAACCACTTGGACAGCTGGGGATTGAACGCCGACCTGCACGAAGTGAAACCGTCGCTCTACCGTTCAATCCAAGTGGTTGGACAAGCCATCACAGAAACGTTGGTCTGGTCGTCCTGGGAAGACTTCTTCGAAGTCTACGTTGCTTTATCATGCAAGGTACACTCTAATGAACATTTTGGGATGTTCATTAGAGAGTAATGAAGAGCGGGACATGCTACACAACTGCTCACTATGAATGCCTGGGAACAAATGAGCTTACCAGGTGTGTGCCTCTGGGAAGCAGGGGAAACCTCCAGACGTTATGTACCCGGCACTAACTTGCATATTTCGTCCACACAACTATCATTATTTTTATGCCATAGGTATGCACTACCTCGAGCAGGGCAGCCCATACTTTCGTTGAGTACTATTTGCGGTAATCACACGCGATGGAGAAGAGCAGTTTTAAGTTTTTTACAGATTGTGATTAACTATGAAATTGCAAGTTTTTTGGGGGGAGGGCAAGGAAACTAATTGTAAATAAGTATAAAAGAAGCATAAAAAGAATAAGGAGCAGAAGAAAAGGATAAGTTCTTGAGTAATATTCTATACTAAATGGAATGATTCATGTGCTTTAATCTGTAATCTGAGTCAGTGTAGTCAAAGAACTAATACCCCATAGATGATGGCTCATGTCAACTGATGTTATTCACTATGGACATATGAGTATTGGGTTGTTTATAAATCCCTATATTATTACCTAATAAGATGCTTTGTTATTACAGTATTCATATGAAGTTATTAAGTTGAGTGAATTTTAAGGATATGCATCGTTGCTATCAAAAATACTTTAGCAAAATATTACCGAAGACCTTTTTTGATACTCCTCATTATGCATTTATTTGTTTTCCCTTAAATTGTCCAAGAAGAGAAAACAGAACAATAATGTATTAACACTTCATCAAAATCTTAGGAACTGGTATCACTATCAGAATTTAATAAATTTTAAAAAATCTGATTATCTAAGGAAATAGATTGAATAAATTACAAAAAAAAAAAAATTCTTTCCAGGTACAGTATTTCATATTAACTCACTTGGAAAGAAGACATAAAATTAAATTAAAATATTTTAGGATTGTGCACACAGTGGGCTAGAAGGAAAATAACTGCCTCTATTTGTAATTCACATTATATTTTTGTTTGCTATGTTAAATGATTTAAGCACTTATGGCAGTTTTTGGATAAATTTTTCTACTACAAAATGAAACCTTTCCACATTTTTGGCATTTTCAGAACGCAGCCGGCAGAGTGCAAGAGAATGCGTGCTCGTAAAAGTTGCGTTATCAGTATTTGGAGGAGCTGGTAGCTAATAGAGAGAAAGCCGTTTTTGCTATTACATCGTGAATTAGACCAGGTTAGTCCAATGTCATCTCTCAAACCTTTCATGCTTTCAGCTCTTTCCTATACGTACTGTATTGTTCTCATCTTTTCCAAGATACGTTCATCCAATATACTCTTATTTAATTCTTATATCACCTTTGTTTTTTTTTTAAAGATTCTCAGGCATCCTGTTTACATGTCAATACCAACTTTTCTAGATTCACCTGCTCCTCCACTCCACAATTTCATTCCCTCGCCCCATGCACTCGTACTACATCTCGTACTTTTCTCATTGTGATTACCCGTCTCACATACTCGTACTTGCTACCTTTCTTCAAAAATAAAAAAAAAAACCCGCTGGCCCCATTACTTACCAAGATTCGCCCGAATTTATTATGACTGGAGTATGATACCATTTGTTCTTTCTTAACTTCCATTCTTACACTTTCCTTTCATTGTACTATTCATGTCTTGTACAGTACTACTCTTTACATCACCTTCCATCTAACAATTTTATCTAACACTGCACCTTCCATCTAATTTATATCTAACATTGCCCCCGAAGTATATGTAAACTTACTGCTACTTCCAGCTATACCTTCTCATAGTTCAAATTTGATACAGTTTCAAATCCTTTCACTGTAAGTATCTACAAATCCGCGATATCCATTCCCTTATCTCATACCTCGTAATCTTATTTTTTCTACAATGACCCTCACTTTTCTTTTGCCACACCTATCAAAAGTGTACAATGTTTAAATTCTTCCTTACACTACTTCTGTACAAACAAGTCACTAACAAAAATTTACAGTATCAAAAATCCACTTTCACTCCATGTGTTTTTACACATCCTGTTTAATGCCAACTCCAGCATTAAAAATCTCTTACTTTTACCCTACTCTTTCTCATCCTCTGCAATTTATATATTGAAAAAAAGTTTACTGTTTTAAACACTCACAACATCCCTCAGTGCTTCACAATCTTTGCAGTTTAATTAATTTTTGTCTATATCCTTAAAGGCCACATACCAACTTTCTTTCCTTTGCTATAAATTTTTCAACAAATGTTATTGGTAACCTGATCTGTAAAACCCCCTCCTCATCCTAAACCCACATTGTTCTTCCTTTTCCTATATTCTGGTCTCTTACAATCTTAATTTACACCTCTACATTTACACCTGTATTAAGTAAACTTCTAGAGTACTTGGCATTTTCCCCTAGTATCCTTTCTCTTATGTATAGGGACTAGAGTAGCCTTAGTGCAGTCATATGGTACCTCGTCCTCCCTCACTATCTGCCACTCCTCTAACATGTCCATCACCACCTCGCCCCCATATCTCATCATGTCTTTAGTTATAATACCTGTACAAAGAGCCAGTCCACTCTTTAATGTGTTTATATATTTTTATATATTCAATGTATCCAGTTATAAGTTTATGCAAAATGTGCAGAACTAGGCTGAGCTCTGACAGCATTTTATAAGATTACCACTTCCATCAGAACTGCTTAGTGGTTCATGATCGTGCATGAAAATGTATATACTGTAGTTGTGTATAAAATGTGTATTCAGCATAATAGCACCAAAACTGAATATTTTATTGTTCAAAGGAAATAGTGTGCATCTTAGTAACATGAATGTTTGAACATTCTAATGTCCCCATGCATTTTACTTTATAAATTTTTCAAAGGGCACTATTGAATAATATACAGCAGAAAAACTAACGAGACATTAGAATAAATATGTAAAAAATAGCTCTATGGGGGACTCCCTCTTTTGGCACGCTTGAAACGACTGCGATTACTCTCATTTTTCCATGATCAGGGAAAGCAATTCAACAATATTAAAAGGGAAAAACATTTCTTAGTCTTTATTTTATGCACACCTGGGTGTTGCACCATATAAACAGGGTTAAACTGCTTTCATTGCCCTCAAGCAATAAGGTGCCAATCACCCATTACAGATGCAGCGATGAGTCACAATAACGTGGCTAAGGTATGTTGACCAGACCACACACTAGAATGTGAAGGGACGACGTTTCGGTCCGTCCTGGACCATTCACATTTGACTTGAGAATGGTCCAGGACGGACCGAAACATTGTCGTCCCTTCACATTCTAGTGTGTGGTCTGGTCAACACCCATTACAGACTAAATGTGCCCTGTAATATTCAAGTCTAACCAATTCTACATGGACATCATTCGACACTAGAGAGAAACCTCTGGCAGTCGTTTGCCATATTGGAAAACGAATCTTGAAAGCCTTAGTTTGCTTCCTGAATCTTAGTAAAAAGATGGTCACCATGCCTGGTGCATCACCATACAGTGACTGGTGCCTATGTTGAGAACTTGATGCTAAGCTAAATTTCAAGGACTTATGGACCTGGAAGATCTTACGTGATGAGGAATTTTACAAATACTGTCTATGCTTGGTAATCCAATTCATGTGGGGGCCCACACCCCACATTTGAGTTAACTGAAGTTTTTTTCAAGAATGTCTAAACATGAATGAATGCACAGTTTTTTTTTTTTTTTGTACCACAACCTGGTTATTTCCGTGTTTACCACTTCAATTTCATCATTTACCTGCTAATTCCCACCATTTACCTTTGCAAGATGAACACAAATTAACTTGGGTTACCTCAGGTTACTGGAATTCTGATTACTGAGCTCTTGCAATAGTTAACTTGAAAATTATCTCTTGGGTTATGATGATATAAGCACCTCATCTCATTTTGGCCAAACTGAATAAATTTTTTGTCAAGTTATTTTTCCTGACATCAGTAATCAAGTTTTTTCATATTGTAAAACATTGCCCCAGGAAAAAACTCATTTAAGCCCCTAACCTCAACTAAAATTGAGACCTATTTAGTTGCTTTACTGTCGTTAAAATAGTAAGTACGGAAATATCTCTGCTGCACAAGTTGAACTTGCAGGCACGATGGAACAGAGCCCTGCACCTTACTGCCAGAACTGCATTATTCTGCTAACTATCACTCCTTGCAAAATGTCTTTTTTTTTTTTTTTTTTTTTTTTTTTTTTTTTTTTTTTTAGGATAAAAAATCTAGCTGTGCCTCTTCTTTCAACTCATTTGTCCCTCATTAAAATCTTCCTCTTCTGGTGTCGCACATCTTTGTGCAACATCAATACGAGAGTACATTTGTGCTCTCGTATTGACACCCTAAGTGATATCTAGGGTGATATAACTGTAGAATACTGTACTTTTTAACACTGCTGTGATAGCTTTGTAAGAAAGCTATCTTGGCTTTGTGTTTTTTGATAATTACATGTTGTAGTGTAGCCAGCAATGTGATTTGTAAATACAGTATCTAATCTGGTATGTTTGTTTTTTCCAGTATCGTCAGTGGGCAAAAGATATTGACGAAGGAAAAATTCCTGAAGGCTTGTTGAAACTGATTGAAGAAGAAAAGATTAAGAAGTCTGAAAATGAATGATACAGATCTAAGATAAGAAATTAGTATACTGTATTGTATCTGGAGATGTAGAGCAAAGAGAATTTGAGAATTTTAAAGTTGCCATAAACTGTGGAGGGGCAAGAGTTTATTGAGAATATAATTTGCTATTTTCTAGACAAGTGGCTTACTGATTTGTATTCAGCATTTATCAGTAAGACAAAATTGGGTTATTGAAAGAATTCAAATTTCTTGTATCCAAACATTGTTGCCTTCCTAGCTTGCTGCCGTCAGATGGTCTCGATGCTGACTCGTTACTTTTTATTTGGTGATAAATTTCATTCATATCATAATCATGTGTTCATTAATTCCATTACTTCATTGTTTTCTCTAGTATCATAACTCATTATATTTCCTTAGGATTGGTTTGTTGGTGACCAATCAGAAAAATCATTTTAAATTGCAATTATTTCATATTATAAAAATATTTATGTATTAATAAAAGTGAAAACAAGATTATTATTATTAAATGACCCAAACGACTACTGTGTAAAATTGTATACGAGTAAAATTACTATAATTCTGAAAGTCAAAGTATGGTGTTCAACTACTGCTCATATTCTTACTTTTACTGCATACATTGCCTGCTTTGCATAGTTTTTCTTAGTGTTTACAGTGGGATTGGGTGGTTATAGATAGGGGCTGCCTCGTATGGGCCAATAGGCCTTCTGCAGTTGCCTTTGTTCTTATGTTCAGTGTCCCCTAATGTGCCCCATGGAGGGTCCCACTTGTTAAATTTTGTATAACCCTGACCGATATGGCGAAGATTTGTACACACCCTACTCTTAGGAAATGCCTTTTCCTTTAATATTTTCACTGCCACTCATATGCTGCTGCTGTTTATGGATGGAGTGGCGTCTGCTGATTGTGTTAGTCTGATGAGGAAAAATAACCAGGTCACTCATCTGCAGAATAGTTTAATCCATAAGAGCAGTAGTGTGTGAATAGCAGTGAAAATGTTTAACCCATAAAATGTGGTTGTCTTATAGTGGTATTTTACAGGGTAGTGTAGGTATCGCTCAGTTTTCATGCAAATTACATAAATAGTTATAATAGATCTTCGTGGATGTAATTTAGCTACCATAGGCCTGTGAAGAAAATATCATTACCTGTACCTTGTATTATCATTAATTATCAACAAATTACAATGTCGTAATTTACTGGTTCCAGACAGAGATCGTCACAGCGCCCTTTCACCTGAGGCTGGCTTCCTTCATGACTCAGCAGAAGGAAGAGTAATAATTATTGTTTTATTATAATTATATTAGTTATAATATTTATTACTCATTCTGCTGGGTCATGAAGGAAGCCGGCCTCGGGTGAAAGGGTGCTGTGACGATCTGTCTGGAACACATAGGTACGGGACTCGGTCGTCCACTTCCTGAGGGCCATGCAGCCCAAGCTCTGCTTCAGGAGGCAGGGTTGTTCTTGCCCTTGCTGGGGTCGTTCTTCTCCAGCCCCGACTATGGCGGTCTCCGGGTTTGGAGTCGCTGTGCCTTCTTTAACCAACTTCGAGGTAAACTCCGGAGCTGGAGCCCCTAGATCAGTTCATTGTTGCCTTCGGCCTTGTTCTGACAATTCCTGCAACGGCGTTGGAACCAATCGTGTTGGCATTTGTCTTTCCATTGGAGACTTGGTGTCGTGGAGAGGGGGGGAACCTACCACATGGGTGACAGCTTCTCTCCTGTATCAACCTACCCTGGCTTTGCGCCCTGAAATGGCTACTCCAGATTGACAACCAGAGCACAACTTCATACTCTCCTGAGACTGATGGATGCCTACTACTACAATTTGGTGTTTCCCTCTGGTATTTCAATCTCTCTGGGCAACATTACCAGATAATATTAGCAAAGAAATGGGTAGCAAGACATCCATTGAGCTACTTCAAGAACAGATATACATACAATGTGTGCTTATTACATTGTAGGCTTATGTACCAGTTCAATTGAAGGAAAAACTAAATTGTTATTCCACACTGTAAACAAACAACAAACACACCCAATAGCATGATCACAACTCTGGCCATGACCTGAAAATCCCATGTTTATAAAATGCCAACATTGGCTGTTCCTCATCTGTAGGAGGAGAGTTCTGCTGGGTTCCCATCTGCATGTTTGTTGCCTGTAATGATCACTGACTAAAGAGGCAGTTCATGCCTGTCCAACCTCCCAGAAGCAAATTCCATCATCCATAATGCAATCTTCAAAAGGAGTGAAAGAGTTAACCCTTATGAATAATAAATTGTGCTAGTAAATGCAACCTAGCCACATGGCTCCTTTCATGCCACTGAAACAGGTTGTGGGGAAAATGTCTCCCGCTAGGTTACATAATGCTCACACAAGATTAAGTTGAGGGCACTGTAAAGTGCTGGTCTTCGTTCCATTGTCATTGGTGCAAACAGTTAACCACCACATTGAATATTACAGTCTCCGTGGTGTAGTGGTAAGACACTCGCCTGGCGTTCCGCGAGCGCTATGTCATGGGTTCGTATCCTGGCAAGAAATTTTGTTTTCTATGCTCTATCTGATCCCATTGACATGCTTGCCCAGTTAATTTTGATCTCATACTGGTGTTCTGTCCTAAATTGTAATTTCAAAGCTAATTACTAAGACCCTTTGAAAATTTAATGACACTGCTATGTGGTCTTTGTTTTTCACATGTGTTTGGCAATTCCAAATTGGCCAAGATGTCAGATGTGCTGTGACAATTACTTCTCTAAGGGCTGTTGTATCCAGGTTAGGTAATTTGCTCTGCACTAGAAATGAAACTTATTCACACCTAATACCAGTCATAATTCAAATGTAGTGCCACTAAATGCAGTATTGCCTGTGCAAGGGGTCTACATAGCATAATCCATTCCATACAAGTTTGTTTCCAAAATTTTGTTTCATTACAGTAAATTTGATGTGATAGTGCCAGAGAAGCAAATTTTGCATTGTATTTTGGCTACATCTGTCCTCGTGTGGCACCTTCTTTAATGGTTGTACAGTATATCTACTAATATTGACATTTGTCCAAAGAATTTTCAGGGGTAAATGCAGCCTAGGTCAAGTTTCAAGGTTAAGAAATTTAAAAGGGGGCATTAGATTGGTTTTGGAAAAGTTGTTCAATGTCAACCAATATTTTTTGACTAATTGTATATGAAAAGGGCTGCAATTGTTCCAAGTTTCAGTACTTCAACGTAAATAGAAAGGGAGTTTTTTTTTTTCCAATGAATTTTACACATTTTCAAGTGTAAATAAAAGAACACACCTTTCAGATATAATCATTCTATGACACGTTAACACAAGTCCTACTGCATTGTACATTCTTCTACACTGGTGCAATACTTCCTTCTCCCTCTCACCTCAGTCTGGACATCCAACCAACCCCAAAGGGTGGTCCTTATAGCAGCTCCACATTTGTTTCATTTTGCACATACAATGCTCAGAGAGAAGGGCCAAGGAAATCCCCTCCCCCCCCCCAAAAAAAATCCCTGGGAATCTTATGTGAATTCCTTCACCACGACGAGGTGAAACTCTTGAGGGGGCATTTAGAAGAAATAAGAACAAGCTGCACATTACTGAAACTTTGCAACCACTTTGTATAAATTCTGTATAGATTTTCTTTAATCCTTTTAGAAAACGTTAAATTGTGGGTAAACTATCCAAATTTCAGTTCTCTACATAATATGAAAGTCTGTGTCCAAAGAATTTGAACTGCACATATAGCTGGCACATCACTAATAATTGCCCTTGAAGGGTTTTATAATAAACAGGCATGTACCTGCTTGATGTAGATATATAATTTGCTCTATAAAGGCATTAAGAGTTCTCTTAGTTCTTGTTGGTGCAATACCTCCACACACTTTATATGGTTTCCAAATATACTTACACCAATTGGTATGTGGAGACAGTATTTAAATTGTACGGCATTTCTAATACTAATTGCAATAAAAAGAATAATTTTTAAAAATATTTAATAATCTACAAATTTTGGAATGATTCATACCATTAAAATCTAAGAAAAAGTACAAAGTCCATAAAAACAGTGCACACAGCATGTAGTTAGGTGCTCTTGTTACACTAGTTGATCACCATACTTTGTACCATATTGTTGCCATTGACGTAATCACACAAGAAGGCAAAAATATGCAACAAGGCTAGTTATAACAACAACACTGCAACCTGTAACATAAAATGCTTTCGATCTCAAATTAATACTGCCTGAAATTCTATACACATCAAGTCTATAGAAATTTAGACATTTATCAATCTGTAAATATATTTAATTATCTAACATGCTTAATTGCACGATCTAATTTTTATATATGCTCACTGAAAAACAAATGTAGGGTACTGTACTTTAACAAAAGAAAATAGGTATAGTAGTACAGTACATTTACCAAGCAACAATGCAGTGTCACATCTTGTACAGCTATTATTAACAATAGTATATACAGTCTGCAATTTGTGCAAATCTCCAGAGAGAGAGAGAGAGTGCGTGTGTATGTAGTCACGTGAGTTGTGAACGAATTAACTCAGTGCAAATGAGCCACCAATTCTCAGGTCTCTCACATTCCAGGCAGCATGTCTGTTATCCCCACACCCTACATTCTTCAGTTTAATGAACTTCGAGTTATATTTATGTAATCATTGCACATACAATGTAGTATAAAATGCTTGATGTGTTGAATCTATGGTTGGAAAGTGCAGAAAGTATTAATGGGCGTTTTGTTGATTCAAGGGGGGAGAGGGGAGGAAGAATTAAACAGGGCGACTCTTGACTGTCTGAAACAAACCAAGTCTAATTTATGCAATTTATTTATTTGCATGTTATTGCAAGAATAACACCCCCCCCCTCCACACACACACACAGTGTTGCCCATACTAAAGTCCATTTAAATTATCTTCATGGAATGTACAGTATAAAAAATGCTCTGCACTCAAGAGAACAATAATTAAAGCAGTTAAGATCTTTAATGAAAAAGTAAGATTTCTTGAATGCATACTGCCAAATTGTAGCAAATATAGATCATGCTAATAGTGTGTGAGCTCAATTATCTGGACCAATTGGTACCTCTACATGTCTCATTAACAAACCCCAGATAACCAAACAAATGGCAAAACGTAATTTTTCTGCAAATTTTTGTTTGTGTATTTATTTTAAGATGTGTATAAATACCTGCAATAGTATTTTAATGTGAAAGTACCAATATATTTGTAGCAAACCAATGAATTTGTGAAATTTAGCATAAATTTAGTGTCATCCACTACCATATCGTGCCAAGGTTCACCGTTACTGCAGATGCTCCAGGTAACGTGGGTGGAAAAAGACAACGTTTCTGTATCCAGATAACCTGAGAATCTGGTTAATGGGGGTCACACTGTTGTTTATTTTACAATAAGGTGCATTAAACTGCACTTAAGCTTCCACACACACACACACACACAGTTGTGTGTGCTCACAACTAAGTGCACACACACACACACTAAAATTCTTTAACAACTGTTCTAATAATGTTAGAGCAGAAGAGATAATTGCAAATTATTTTTTTAATCACCAAATTAATAATCGCATTCATACAAATACAGTACTGCAAGTCAAATGAGACCATTATTCCATGTACCTGCAATCTTTAACAATTTTAGTCCTTGCTTCCAAGTAAAATTGATGTGAATATATATTAAAGAATTTATACTTTGAAAAAAAAATTACCTTTCTATATTACAAAATATAAAGACATATCCATTGTACATTTGATGGATTTAAGAATCAAAATGAAACAACGCTTAAAAAAATTGAAAATAAATATATACTTGTATGAAATAATATATATAGTGTGTATATGTGTGTGTGTGTGTTTTTATATATACTGTAATTATTTATTTATATATATATATATATATATATATATATATATATATATATATATATATATATATATATTATATATATATATTATATATATATATTATATATATATATTATATATATATATTATATATATATATTATATATATATATATATATATATATATATATATATATATATATATATATATATATAATTAGAGTGTCCAAACATTGTTCCATTAAATAAGTGGAAAAATTAATAATTTAAATACAAACATACAAATCTTTCATTTGTAAATTCAGCTACAGTATAAAACAATGACGGTAATTACAAAACTATCACAAATACTGATTTCTACCTTCCCATCACTTTTATGCAAATCACTAGAAAGCCCCTTTCTATGTATTAATTGTTAACATTAATACACCCGACCTCATGATCACAGGATGCCAGAACCAGACCATGTATGATTATTATGACATCATGCTGTTGGATCAACCAGGCTGTGACTCATACGTCAGGCTGCGAGCAGCCGCGTCCAACAGCCTGGTTGATCAGTCCAGCAACCAGGAGGCCTGGTCGACGACCGGGCCGCGGGGACGCTAAGCCCCGGAAGCACCTCAAGGTATAACAAACAAAACCCAACAAGATACACATTTTGTACACACTTACACTATTGCTCTTCCAGGTTAAATGCCAATTTTAAGAGCTTATACCAATCCTAATACATTTCTTTTTACATACATTTCCCCAAATATGATTCACCAATCATTTTACAATTATGTCCCTTTATGCTGTTGGATTCATCATAGAAAAATCAAGAAGTTATAGGACTTCTCATTTGTGTTAACCAACATGTTGCAATAAACCATACTTTTTCCTGACAATGAAAATTCAATACTTTGCATCTGTACACAAATATTGGAATGCTCTTAAACCCCTTGCCATGTATGCATGAAATACCTGTCCTGTATATACACTACTGAGACAATATACAATATCTCAGATCACTGCAAAAGACCTACTTCATGAGGTTCTGATACACTGACATTATGTACAACACAAGCTTCATAAATCATATTTTTAACCAAAATAGCAAAAAATATATATATGAACAGTACTGAAAAGTAGATATTGAGGCAATCACACATACACACAGAATACATAAGTGAACAATTGCACGCAAGCATATCCAAAATAGGACTAAGATTCAGCTTTTGTTAATGGTACCTTATCTTCATTCTCAGGCAAGGTAACTTTGGATGAATTGAAAAGTGCAATAAACTTATAGTTACTGAGCAGTGCAATGGTCAACATACCTGTGCATATCGCAAACATTGTATGAGTTGAACTAATGAGGGTGTTATTGTGCACTAACAGCAAACCAGCACAGGTGATAACATTTGTTGGAACTCTAAACCAATTCATGATGCCAGCTCTCAATTCTTCTGGAATAACTTGAGATCGTAAGTAGCCAATGGCTGGGAAATACATGCCCACAGCTACTTCCAAAATAAGGAAGGCTACAAACGATAGATAAAGATGGTTTCCATTGGTAGAATAGATGCAAATAGACATAGCCATGATTGCTAAAAACACAGCCATCATCAGTAACTGCTCAGCTTGGAATTTCTTTGACAGAAGTAAAGCATAAAGGGATGAGCCAATCATAATGCATACCATAAAACTGGCAAAAACCATGCCAAGTGGAGGATGGCCAGGTCCTAAGATTGGAGTCCACTGAAACACAAAGATATACATGTTGG
The DNA here is from genome assembly GCF_040958095.1 of Procambarus clarkii. Classification (NCBI taxonomy): domain Eukaryota; kingdom Metazoa; phylum Arthropoda; class Malacostraca; order Decapoda; family Cambaridae; genus Procambarus; species Procambarus clarkii. Next base: position 5,009,396 of record NC_091213.1, read on the forward strand.
CTTCAAATAAAGATTGAACAACGCCCAGATAAAGGATCACCTCTTTAAATAATATTGATCGAAGACCATCCATACACGATCTACGAAGGTCAAGAGTTTGATTACCGTAATTTTCTTTCCAGGTTTTAAGTATAACAAAACCGGCTACAAATAAGAATGGAATTGCTAACATAAAAGGAGCAACTGGTCCATAGCCAAGTGTTTCAGCAAATATGTTAGAGAATACTCCAGCATTAATTGCAAGCACACCATTCCAGAACGTTGCCTTTGAAAATGTTACCGACAGCCATTCATTAGGAAAATCGTGAGTTTCCGTGTGCTCATATACATACCAAGATTCAAAGGTAGAAAATAGCATAGATGTTGAGATTCCGCCAAACACTCTACCCAGGAAAAGCCAGAAAAATTTTGAACTGAGCTTTGTAAGGCAACAAAATGAATACATAATGCAGAAAATGAGGGCCATCTTCTTTCTTCCAAATCTATCAGCCAAAGGTCCCGTGGAGGTTCCAAAAATGACACTACTAGCAAAGCCAACTACATACAAAAGAGCTATTTGGTTGCTGGCATATCCATAATGTTCATAAAGCTTGTATACATATGGTCCCTGCAGCCAGTCGGAAAATAATGCCATAAAATACACCAAAAAGAAAGAGTACTGAAACCTTTTAAAATGTGGATTATTGGCTGATGAAATCTGACTCTTTGTTTTCATAGCAAAGAAATGAAACACCAATGCCACAAGGGCAAGTACCGTGAAGGAACCGTAAATGAACGTTTCCATGATGCTGACGTGGCCCACCAAGGGAAGAGTAATACCACCTCCAATCTGCAAAAAACAAGATTTCGTTGTTATTTGTTACATGTAAAAAATCAAAATTATTACAAGGTACTATAATGAGTTTAGGCTGGTGCAGTAAGCACAGGTTGTCATAAAGAGGGAGGTGGAGACAGTTATGTAATGATGTAATGCATATTACATTGTACATGTGTAATGTACATGTACAAAAGGAATTACTGGCAAAATGAAAAAAAAGTTTTTAATTTATAATGAACAGAACTCAGTGTGTAACAGTCAAAGTAAAATCCAGACCATCCACCACGAAAAGCTCAGTTTCCCAGAGTGCTGTGCTTACTCCAGTACTTTTTCTCATCCTCATATTCAACACATACAAGGATACAAACTATAGCACCCCATCATCCTTTGCAGACAACACTAGGATTTTTATGAGTGTAGACAATACTGTACAGAGGACACAGCAAACCTCCAGACTGATGTAAATCAGGTCTTTCAATAACCCACAGAAATAATGTTTAATTAATGAAGTTCCAATTCCTGCATTATGGAAAAAATGAAAATATCAAAATGGAAACCACATATACAACAGTCAGATCACAATATAGAAAGAAAAAGCACTATAAAAGATTCTGAAGTAATCATGTGAGAGGACCTTACTTTGAAGAACACAAAGTAGATATCACAACTGAAAGATAAATGACAAGTTGGATAACAATAGTCTTCATAACATACCCATTCACAACTGGACAGATTGCTGACCTAGAGAATCCTCTCAATAAAAATATCTAAATTACAAACTTTACAAACCTGCTCACATCTTCAGAAACAGTATCCAGGTATTCAGACACAGGACTTCCTTTAGATGTAGTTTACATGGACTTTTGCTAAGCTTTCAATAATGTACCACATGGAAGACTAGCAAGGAAATTACAGGCACATGGAATAAATGGTAGAATACTAGAATGTTTTAACCACTGTTTTACCCAAAGAAAACAAAGGGTCGTGCTAAACAGGAAGGAATCTGACTGGAGAAATGTGGAGTGAGGGGTGTACCACTAGGGGTCCATTTTGGGGCCAACTCTCTTTGAGAATATTACAAACCACATCATTAAATTTACAAATGACACTAAGATTTATAGTCAAGTGGAAAGTAAAAATTATATTGAGACCTTACAAAGAGATCTACATGAACTCCACAAATGGTCAGAAGACTGGCAATTGCTTTTTAATATTGAAAAGTGCAAGAACTTGATCTGGGATTTAATTCGTGTCACAACTATCAAATTAACAACATTACTTTACAGTAGATTGATGAAGAAAATGACCTTGGAGATAGAATCCATCATTCACTGAAAGTTATGCAAATGAGAGCTTTAGTAAAAAAAATCTAAGCAAATCCAAGGAATAATCAAGTGTACCTTTGACTTGAAGGAAAAGAAGGTAGTCATTCAATTGTATAAATCTCTGGTGCACCCCTACAATGACAAGATACTGGGACACCAGAACCCTATTCGATCCTCCAAAACCCTCATACCTGAATATCAGCCCAGGACATGTCGGCAAATACAGTACAGCCGAGAGTGGGGCATATTTCTAAACATCATGGGCCCAAGGGGTTGACCACAGGCCGGCTGGATTTAATAACACTGCGGACGACCTGAGAAATACAAGCCTTGGAACAGGAAACCAAGTGACCGAATTAACCCACAAAGCAGTCACCGAGGTAGAACCAAAAGCACAAAGGTAGTGGCAAGAGAGCTGTCACCAGATACAGGAGATGATGCACTCCTGGCCAAACCAACCTAGTATCAATCACCAAGGGACCCCTCCAGAAACCAGCGGACTCCTCCTTCCCCAGAAAAGGAGCCAGCAGCAGATGAACAAACTGCCCCAACAAAGTCAAAAGAACAAAATCCCTGCTGCCAGAGAAGAGAATGAAGCTCCCAACTCTAGAACTGGAGATCAGGGAAACCAAAAACAAAGCCTTGAAGCAATACTGAACCGAAGGGAACATTGTGAACTGAGAGAAGAGAAATGAAAAAACACAGACCAAAGACCAAGCAGGCTCAGGGGCATATGAGTAGGCTGGAGGTAGAACAAAGCAAGAGTCAGCCTGCAAAATGGGGTTGAGGAAGTATCGACACCAAATGCAAGCTGCAACAGCTCCACCAGCACGCACATGATGAGCGTTCTCCACGGCCTCTTCGTCTGGAGGTCGAACCCAGGTGATGTGATTCTTACAAGAGCTATGAGGAGAGGTTAGAGGCATTAAATACTGTATGTCAAAACTAGAAGATAGAAGAAAAAGAGGGGATATGATCACTATGCACAAAATAGTAACGGGAATCAATAAAATTGATAGGGAAGAATTCCTGAGACCTGGAACTTCAAGAACAAGAGGTCATAGATTTAAACAAAGTAAATAAAGCTGCTGAAGGAAAATAAGAAAATTCACTTTTGCAAATGGATGGCAACAAGTTAAGTGAGAAGGTGGTGGAGGCCAAAACTGTAAATAATTGTTATATGACAAAGTGCTGAGAAGACGAGATACCATGAGCATAGATCTCATCCTGTAACTACACTTAGGTAATTACAATGCAAGGTGCACAATGTATTAGGCATAAGATGCTGATCAGGAAAGAGCCAGAAAAGAAAGAAGAGCACTAACTGCTCTGAAACCGAAGAAGAACGGCATAAGGAAAGGAAGTGGCAAAAAGAGACCCAAGAAACTTCATTCTGCTGCCTCAGGAAAACCCACAGGTAGGACATTATGAACTCGGCCACTTGATCGCCACCAGAGAACACCGGAGCCAACACGGAAGAGAGGTGACCTGGTACCCACATCATCAACTATAAAATTGGGAGCTGGGATCCCGGCTGGCAGTAAGTTATCTCCAACCTCCCCCCAAATGAGAAGGAAAAGTTGGGCGAGGTTGCACAAGTTCCGAGAGAATTCTACTACAGTACAGTATTTGTATACATAGTTGGAAGAGTTCTTTCAGTGGCTTTTGAAGCTAGCAATGGTTTGTTTTGACTCGTTGACTTTCTGGTTGCCTTCCTCGGTGAGGTGAAAAAAAATAAATGCCACCACTCCTTGTACCTCCGAGTGGGGCCAGATTCTGGCGCTGCTCCCCAGTAGGCCTGCAGAACTCCATGGAATGGAACCATCTCAGCATATAGTAGCTTCAGGCAGTCACAAGGGGCTCCCCCCCAGAAAATGTAGTTAAACATGGTTACCACATGTAATAATGACAGGGCTAAGAGAAATTTGATAAAGATTTCCAATTCCCCCCAAACATAATGAGAGGACATAGGTACAAGATCAAGTACTGTAAATAATGGAGAAAAACAAGAAAAACTTCATTATAATTCATTGTGTAGGGAAACAGGTAGCCAGATTGTTTTATTCACATTAGGCTTATATTGAGGTCAAAAGGTCAAATTACTGACCCTCCCTAGGATACAACCCCACAAGCAGACTAACTCTTGGGTACCCACTTACTAATAATTACCTAATTATAAATATCTGTATCTAATTGTAATTGCAAGAAGAAAGCTATGATGGTGTTTTGTTGTCTATAAATTTGATCAAATGAGGACCTAAAATTAGATGTATTTTTGCACATTCTGAAGGTTTCTCCATTCCCCAACTACTCAATTACTGACTTTCATAGAAGGATCCTGGTAGTTCTAACGGGGTTAGTAATTCAACCTATTGGGGACCTCGATTCAAAAGCCTAACGTGAATGAATACACTATTCCTGTCCCCCGACACAATGAATTATTATTATTACTGTTGTAATAATAATAATAATGTAATGGAAAAGTGAAAACAAGCAGTCAAATAAACCACACAAAAGTGCATTTCAAATGGTGTATGATAATCAAAGCCTCATTTCAGAGCCACTGTTAAATGCCTAATGTCAAAACCTAATGTCGAATTCAGCTGCTCCCTATCTTGAGATGAGGTTATCTTGAGATGATTTCGGGGATTTTTTTTTAGTGTCCCCGCGGCCCGGTCCTCGACCAGGCCTCCACCCCCAGGAAGCAGCCCGTGACAGCTGACTAACACCCAGGTACCTATTTTACTGCTAGGTAACAGGGGCATAGGGTGAAAGAAACTCTGCCCATTGTTTCTCGCCGGCGCCTGGGATCGAACCCAGGACCACAGGATCACAAGTCCAGCGTGCTGTCCGCTCGGCCGACCGGCTCCCTAAAATCACCATCTATAATAGACACAAAATTATAAGAACAGGGAAGACTCACCACCAGTGCTTCATGTAGCTGTAGTGTGAAGAACAAACCACCAAAAAAGGAGAGACTGTGAACCAAAGGCACTAACACTGGCCAAGGCCACTCACTGACAGCCCAAGTGGGAAATCTTTGGAATAAGCATTCACCAAATATGTGGTTCAGCATTTCAAACCCCACATGCACAAACCTCCAAATGTATCACGCTCATGAGTGCTTTCGTGGTTTTCCTGGGTTTAACCCTTAAACTGTGCAACGCGCCTGCAGGCTCACGTCTGGTTTGCGCAACGCGCCTCCGGGTATTTGTATTTTTCACGTTCCATTCAAAACTCCCGCGGCTACATGGGAGAATTTTTTTCCAGAGAATTTATTTCCTGCGCACTGGGGGGGGGGGGGGGGGAGGGTGTCATATTTGGAGGCAACGCAGTTAAGAGATTAAGCAGACCAGACATGCGAGCAATTCGAGATAAATCCTCCATTTGTTTAGTTGCACCTCCGATAATAGCAGAAAAACATATATTAGGAGAAGTTGGGAACCAGTTTAAAAGAAGCTAAAGCAGTTGTAGTTTGTGATATATTCACTTAACTTCAAGTTCACAAGCCCATACTCAAGTCCTTTAGTTCATTTTTTCTAACATACTGTACCTGATTTTCAAAGATTTATTTTTCAAGGTACAGGTAATTTTATACATGCACGTTTACATTTTGTTAATGGTGATGATATTAAAACAGATAATGATAGGCAAATTAACAAAATTTAGATGAAGTATATATACCTTTACTCAAACATATTTTGCTTGCAGGCAACCTTAATAGATGTATGATTAAGTTCAAAGGCAGACTTTAGCTCAAACATTCCCTGCTTTTAAAATCCTCAACTAAATAGAGAATAAAGATCTGGTCCCTGCACGACTTAAGGAAGGAAGGATGGTGCAACTGCTGACAAAGGTTCCTCTCTTATGGTGCAAAATTGCAAGATCATTTTTTCACAAAATATGAAAATAAGGGGCAGTGTGTTAAAGACAATAGTTACACTAAGATTAACTTTTATAATATGGTAAAGCAGGTAAACCTGGATGCAGGTTATACTGTAAGAGTCGCATATAAACAAAAAATGGGCGAGCTGGCAATATTATGGCATGCCGAGCACACGATCATATCAGACTGTATCTGGCAAGACATAGCTAAACGGGTGTCAAGTAAACATGCTATCAACAGTCAGGACAGGAGTGCATGTAAATAACATCCAGCAAGAAACTAGGACTGACAAACCCACTGTCCAGGTAAAGTACAACAGGTTCAAGAGTAAAATTTCATTGGCTAATTTACATATTGCCTACAACATCCAGAGCCCAACCAATAAAGTAAACATGGCATTTCAGAGAAAATGTGAATCATGCATTTTGCCATGACTTCACTAGAAGCCCATGTATTGAAATGAATTATAGAATTATTATATCCTAAGCAAGAGTTGGTAAAATAGCCCAGACATCACACCACAAAACCATCAAAAGAGCGAACCCCAAAAGTGTAAAGAACCCAAAGCTGATGCACCCCTTCATGATGAGCAACAGCAACTCCGACCAGAAGGAGTGAAAGTCAAAGCAAGCTCAACAGCTTGAGAATCTGACACCTAAAGCCTACCCTGACAAATGATAGGCAAGAACCTGCCTTGAAACCTCCTCCCTAAAGCAATAGGGGCAAAACTCCTAACCCAAACCAGACAACTCAGTAGCTGACAAGCCACCATTGCAGCCAAAAGAATTTTAATCATTCAAGAACTGGAACATTCAGCTTTAATCATTCAAGAACTGGCTGGTGGTGGCTCTGCTTCCCCTCCCCCAATGAGGGGAAAGGTGGAGGTAACGAGCTGGGGGATTAGTTGGATGAAGTTTTGGTTGGTCGGTTTCTTTGGGGGAGCGTTCTTTTGATAATTTGAGGACGTAGGTCACATTTTTCAATCAGGCAGTGGTCTGTTGTGATTTGCCTACCTATCTGGGTGCCTTCCCTGGTTGATGGCAAGATGATAAACTTTACATATAATGTGTTCATGGGCCATGCCTCCCTGTGCCTCTGTGAGGAGACCGGTTCTGGTTTGTGGTCCCCAGTAAGCATACAAGAACTCTGCGACTGAAGACTCCAAGTTATGTGGCACAATCAGTAAGCAAGCTTCAAGAAGCGACGGGGTTCCCCACAAAAAATACAATTCAATGGAAATTACGTAGTGGTTTTACAGCATTCCACTCCAGATTTTTATAAAGAAATCCAAATTTCGGAGGTAAAAATCCAGAGGTACAGAGATTATACCTAAATATACTCCATGGCCACCATCTCTAATGACCTTGACAGAGACATAAAGCCAGTAGCTTATCAAAGGTCCCCCTTTTACCTTATTTAGAAAGATCTGATTTACCCGATTTACCCAAGGGCAACTAACCAGACTTAGGACAGGAAGCCAGCAGCTTATTGAAAGTTCCCCCCATTTGTTTTCATGATCTTTTCCAGGTATCATCTGTTAAATGAAGGTCCAAATTTTGGAGGTGCCATTATAATTCGTTATAATGCTTATAATTATACATACTGTATAACCATATCCCACTGCCAACCTTAAAGCAAGTATAAAATTACTGTACTAAAGTAACAACTGAAAATTGGATCCCAGCCCAATTGTACATGGGACAACAGTCAGAAGTAGGGAAAACCTGAAGTGACTGGGGGGTTCCACGAGGAGATGGATAGTACAGGTGACAGAACAGACAAACAAGTAACTAACAAAAGGTAACATCTGGCTGTCATTGGTGATGATGAAAGTGGGTTTACAGTGTAGATTTTGGAATTCATAATTTGACCTCTAGCAGTCATGATGGGCTAATTGAGTCGGACTTACCTTATGAAGCAGCCAAATGAGATAGCTCAGAAAACATATTCACTAAAAATAAAACTGCAAGGCATCCACTATAACTATAATCCAAAGATAAATAAACTAATAAAAAGGAAAGCCAAACACCCAGCACCAAAGCCGATACAACTTGTCCTTACCACCAACTCCCTCAAGTTGTTCGACGTGTTATTCCCTGCTGCACCTGCCATGTTTCTGCTGTGGTGGCTGGAGAGAGAGTGAGGCCGAGTCAGGGTGTGCTGGGCTCATATAACATAACCACAGGTGTGCAAACAGGTGTATAAACAGGTGTGAGGGAGAGCTGGAGGCAAGTGTAACAACCACATAGTGATCGCACCACTTGCAATACAATGGATGCGTCTATTTCAGTTTTAATGAACTGTATTGAGAAACATTAATTAAAGTAAAAGAAATGAAATTTAACAAATGCACCTTTCACTCAGACTATTTACCTGTAATTGGTTACAAACTTTCTATTCTCTAACCTGGCCTGGGGCCATGTCTTTTGGTGATAACTTGCCCAATCTTGGGTATAGTATAAACTGTTGGGTGCCTTTATTATATATCTTTCAAAATGTTGCACACATCTTTGTTTACTTTCTTGCTCAACAATAAACCCTTCCAATTAAAACCATTCAGGAAATGGCAAAGTTTCCCATAGTATCCTCTTCTGAAGCAGAGTTTCTCTGCTGTCTCACTCACCCCAATCTTATCTAGATTATAATCCTCTTGAGGTTATCTTGAGATGATTTCGGAGCTTAGTGTACCCGCGGCCCGGTCCTTGACCAGGCCTCCACCGCCAGGAAGCAGCCCGTAGCAGCTGTCTAACTCCCAGGTACCTATTTACTGCTAGGTAACAGGGGCATCAAGGTGAAAAACATTTTGCCCATTTGTGTCTGCCTCCACCGGGGATCGAACCCGGAACCTCAGGACTACGAATCCGGAGTGCTGTCCACCCAGCTGTCAGGCGCCCCTATGCACAGTATTGCATACTGTATTTAACCACTGCACTGCGCAAAGCTCGTTTAGGCGCTCAGAGAGTTGTGCTTTTTGTTTTTTAATTTGGCTATATTTTAATGTTTTTTAATGTTTTCTTTACTATTTGTGTTTTGAAATGGAAATAGTTGACTTTGGAAACATTTTGACATTTAATTTACCTGAACATTTGTAAAAACAACAACAATATGTCCTTGACAATTGCACCAAGACGTTTTTGCCGAAAATTGGTGAGCAGTGCAAGGGTTAAATTCTAATAAGGCACAGTCGTTTATCTTGCTGTGCAGTATTAGTATTAAAAATAAAGTAAATGAAGCATGAACACCAAGTGGTTTTAATGGTGCTTTAATTCCCAGACCCAATAGAAGTATGATTAACCTTGTGAGATCCAGCCACACTTGGCCTTATTATGTATTCCCTCAGGTGATAGTCATAATTGAGGAAGTAAGGTGACTTGATTCTGGGAGGGCATTTGTATATTAAGTTTGTAGGTGACAAGCAATATCAATACTGTATTTAGAATGACAAAATTATAGATGTGATCATGATAGGAATATTAGAGAGGGTTGTGAACCTACTACTGTATTGGGGCATGTAAAAATTGATACAAGCAGATGATACCATTTTCATGTTAACAATAATAGGAGATTTATGCAGATTACTATAAAAATGATATTGATGAGGTGTTGAAGAAGACTACTTAATATTGACAAAATGAAATTTACAATGGAGGAGAGAGAGAAATTCATGAAATTAATGTGAACAGAGAACTGGTTAATAGTTTAAACACTTTGGAAGTGTTATCAAGATGAGAAGAACCTTTACAAGCTATGTTAAGAGTACAAAGTCTTGAAAGGAAGATGACCTATGCAATGGAATCCCAGGTAAAAAGAACACTGATAAAGGAAGACATGTGATCAGAGGGCTCTATGAAGATTTTTTTATTTATTTATGCATATACAAGAATGTACATAAGGAATGTGAGGATACAAATATGGTAATTACAGTCTTGTAAAGCCACTAGCACGGGCAGCGTTTCGGGCAGGTCCTTAATCTAAGAAAATTTTAAGGAGGTAAATACTTGCAAAATTTATAGACAAAAAAATGATAACAGATGATGTGGTGGTGCCTACCCACATATATGGATACAAGATGGTGATGTGGTATGAGCATGAAAAAAATCAAGAATTAAAGTAACAAAATTATATTATCAAATAAGCATATGTAGTGATAGGGGAATATTTAAGAAAGGAATGAAAATATTATAAAAATGTGGAGTGCAAAAGTTTGCACATTGCGTGGTTGAGGAGAGAGTACCAAGATGGTTTGGTCATGTTGAAGAAATGGATAATGATAGAGTGGTAAAGATTGAATTCAAGTTAATCTAAGGATAGGAGGAGGAGATGGCAACTGAGAAGATGGGCACACATGATGAACAAGTCTGAGTGAACATAGACATCGAATGAACGGTCCAAGACGTGATAGGGAACTATGTGACAGCAGAGGTGCCATGAGAATTGTAGTGCTGTACTCAATAGTTCACAGTACCCAAGAACTGTACAGTGCAATACTTGATAATTTCAATTATCAAGAAACTGTGGTATTGTAGAGTATCCAGTTTTACATACAAATTTAAAATCAGTGATGGCTCTAAAGTTATCAATGATGACAGATGTTCGGCACTGTATGAATGAGAATGTGTACACTTCATATGTATTTATTACAGATTGTAATATACTGCACAGTACCATAGTAAAGAAAACCCTGATAAACACAATCAGTTGTAGCATCCCTGTTTATGGTTAATAGTAAATGTTAAAAGGGGCTATCTTATCTACCATCTTTTAGCTTCACCACAACCATTACATTTAGTTACAATACAGAAATGTTTAACATTAGTGATGAGACGAGTACAGGTCACTGACAGTTGTAGTAAGATCAGTTTTATCTTGCCTGATTTGAACAAAGCACTGTGTAAATTACTGCATTGAACATGGTTATTTAAAGTTAAACATACATTGGAATAGGGGTAACATCCTGAAACCATCTAGTAAATGCTCTACAGAATATTGTATTATATTATTATATCAGTGCAACTTGGGAATAATAAATATTTATAATATACTGAACAGTGTACAGCCTAAAGTACTTGATGGCAACTTACCAACCCAAACTGTGTATCACTGAGAAACAAGTGTCAGATTCCCAGCTTCAAAAAGTCTTAACTACAGTACCAGCGGTCAGGAAAGGCCCATCAAGGCCCCAGCAAAATAGGAGTAGCAGTCATGGGTAGCTCAACACCACTAGTAGCTGGGATTTGAGTCAGAGTTTAATTACTGTAGTTTGTTATGGACCTCCATACATATCCTGTGGGCAACTTTAGAAAGGTTACAATCACAAAATGGGTTCAAAAATTGGACATCAATATTCTTCAGGTTAATCAATTTACATTTTCAGTAAATTAGTTACAAATAGTTTTAATTTGCCTCAATTTAAAAACAGATTATATATGTAATGATCCAATTACTGTACTGTAAAGTACTGTAGCTAATGTTACAATACATGAGTATTAACTAAGCAAGTGTGGCTATTGTAGATAATGCTCTTTTAAACACTCACTGGTCATAAGCTCCCACTACCTGAAACTTTCTTACTAATTTCAGCAGTATGGAAGGAACACATTTATTATAGAAAATATAATAAACAACAGGGTGGTTGATGTATGGAAAAAATTGCTGGGTAACATAATACATGTGGGATCACTAGATTCATTCAAGTGTAGGTTATACATGTACAGTATATGAATGAGTTTTGGATAAATATAAATAGGAATGGTATTGTATTGATCAATAGGCCTTCTGCAGTTTCCTTTATTCTAATGTTCTTTTGACAACAAGTGACTACTGACAAAAATGGTTCATTATAAAACGTTACTATACTGTACATACAAGGCGGCTAAATATCTACATGTAACAAATAGAAATAATCATCAGTGTGCCAATCTCCATTGTCTAAACCACACGACTTTATTCAAGAATCTAGGGGCTGACCGAAGAGCAACTCATAAATGCCAGAAATCATTACTGTAGTACAGTATATATTTAAAACTCAGAACTATATGTACGGAAAGTATAAAAAAAAAACTTCAGACAGTACTATGACAGTGTAATTAGCAGAATTAGGCTTGGATACTGTTACTTAATATACCGAGTAATGAAGCTCAATGCAAAATGTATATATGATTTAAGTTTAATATAAATTAAGAACAAAGGTTCAATTGTTTTACGGACCCTAATTCAAGTGTCCGGGTAGTACAGTCGGGTTCGTTCTCGACGCTCAATCGAGAATTCCGGGTTCGAATCCCGGCGAGACAGAAATGATTTGGCACATTTCCTTTAACCTAATGCTCCCATTTACCTAGCAGTAAGTAGGTACTCAGGAGCTTAATCAGCTAGTTGTGGGGTTGCATCCTGGGCAGGGTCAGTAAGTCAACCTTTGGGGGAAAGGGGGACCTCAATAAAAAAAAAAAACTAACGTGTATGAATACACACTGCCTTCCTGTCCCCCAACACAATGAATTATTATTATTATTAAAATATAAGCCATTAATAATTAATTGTCCTGAAGACTCCCCCAGGCTTGTTACATCCCCCTACAACAATCCCTGGATAGCGGGTATTGGAATGCAGATATATGATCCCCTTTTCCTTTCCCCTCCTCCTCTAATAATACTACAGTAATAATAATAATAATGTACAAAGAAGTCACATTAACATGACATATTAATGAGAAAATCAGTAGAAGCCACGAGAAGGATTCGAACATATGCACTAAGCACATGCTATTCACCACTTAACCACGACAGGCTCAAATGTAATGCAACCTGGAATTCAAATGAATCCTCTAGAGGTTAGGTTGGCATACATCTCAGTGATGTGGTGAAGGCAGACTCAACACACAGTTTCAAGTACAGATATGATAGAGCCCAGTAGGCTCAGGAACCTATACACAAGGTTATTGACAGTTGAGAGGCAGGATCAAAGAGCCAAAGCTCAACCCCCACAAGAACATCTAGGCGAGTATATTGTCCTCTCCTCACATCAAGTTTTTCAGTGGTTTCATTTTCCCCCATTCTCTTCATGGCACTGAGAATATTAACCCCAAGGTACCTAACAGTAAACATAATGACTGTGACACTGGCCATATTAACCCCAAGGTACCTAACAGTAACCATAACAACTGTGACACTGGCCATATTAACCCCAAGGTACCTGACAGTACCCATAACTGTGACACTGGCCATATTAACCCCAAGGTACCTGACAGTACCCGTAACTGTGACACTGGCCATATTAACCCCATGGTACCTGACAGTGCCCGTAACTGTGACACTGGCCATATTAACCCCATGGTACCTGACAGTGCCCGTAACTGTGACACTGGCCATATTAACCCCAAGGTACCTGACAGTGCCCGTAACTGTGACACTGGCCACATTAACCCCAAGGTACCTGACAGTACCCATAACTGTGACATTGGCCACATTAACCCCAAGGTACCTGACAGTACCCATAACTGTGACACTGGCCACATTAACCCCAAGGTACCTGACAGTACCAATAACTGTGACATTGGCCACATTAACCCCAAGGTACCTGACAGTACCCATAACTGTGACACTGGCCACATTAACCCCAAGGTACCTGACAGTACCCATAACTGTGACACTGGCCATATTAACCCCAAGGTACCTGACAGTACCCATAACTGTGACACTAGCCATATTAACCCCCCATGAGACCCGACAGTACCCATAACTGTGACAGACACACCATTAAACTCAGATAAACTTACGACGTGAGAGTTAACTCCCAGAGGACCGCGACGTTCTGACCAGCACTCAGAGATGGCGTGTCTTGGTGTGCCCCCTGGCAGTATGATGGTGTCCCTGGCAGGACTGGCAGGCTGTATGGTGGCACCAGGAGGTGTGGAGGTGGTGGTGGTGCTGGTACAGGAGTCTTGGGGGTGACGGAGGCGCTGCAGGTGCTGGGGGAGTGGACCTGCCACATCAACAACAGGCACTCCACTTCACTTCGTTCACCTCTCGTTCACCTTCGTTCACCTTCTCTAATATAACTCTTTTACTGCTCATATTAGTTTGTTTTTAATTTGATCCTTTCCAACTAAATACATTCGTATACCGTAGTTCTCATCATATCTGCAATTATCTATAATATAATAACTAAGGAAATCGTTACTTGTGTTCAAGAATGGTATATTTTGTGTTAGATTTTTAATTTGCACGAATATATTTGAAACATAACAGGAATGTATATTTTGCAAACGCCAAAAATAAAACAAACATGAATACATTGAATACGATGCTAGAAACCTTCTAAATATACGGTATATTATAGATCATATTATATCAATTTATTTGTTGGCTTTATCACATAGCCGCAGTGAAAGATCTGCAGAAGATAAGATAAAAACTTCCGAGTCCACGTTGACGAGGAAAATCAATTTTTATTTATAAATCGTAACAACTAACATATAAGCAATCAAATTAACAGATTATTATATCTTTACATTATTTTCTTCAATTTCATAAAGTAAAAAACAGTTAAAGTGTACAACAATTATAAAAAGAACAGTTATTTAAAGGTCATTAATCGAGTAATCTCGATCGGCAGTTTTTTTAACATGTTTCCTGTGTGATGCTGTCTTCACTGCCACTGTGGGGAGAGTATAATAATAAATAAAATAAAATAAATAAATGTTTATTGAAATATCTCACAATCGAAAGTCGGCGAGGGAAGGCGTGGGACTCCTTTATTTTAATGGCCAGACGCTTGGGCTAGTCTCACTCAAATTTGCAGGGGAAAAGGTCTGGGGTACAGGGCAGGCATAGGCTGATTGAGGGTAGGTTCAGTTTAGTTCATTTATTATGCACTCCCATACCCATGCTGTAGGCGGTGGTGGAAAGGGTTACAGAGGCACATAGTGTGCTCAGGGACTGAACCCCAAAGGGGCAAAGGGACTTGCTTAGCATATTAATTTAGCTAAGCAAGTGACAATCTTGATAAGCTAATTACACACTTTAAATTAATGTATATTAGTATTATATCAGCAATGGGTTCGAGAATAGTCACAAGTACAGTTTCTAGGCAAAGTAGCTTATGAATGCAGTGAGCTACATTCATAACTGGTTTGACTATAATGAGCACCCTCGACCCCTCCACCTATCCAGAGGGCAGCGGTGGAAAGGTTACAATCATCCACATTTACTACTTTTCCAACCCCTTTTCCTAACAGCATAATGTATTTTTTTAAATATAATTTACATTGACCAAAAACTGATATACAAAAAAATAGAAGCGGCTCACGAAATTTATTGATTTATTTATTTATTATTTATATATTTACTTAATTATATACTAGAAGGTTCATTTGGGTTGTGAAAGTACATAACATTGATGTTTATTACATTTTTGCAAAGCCACTAACACGCATAATGGAAAGGTCCTTGGCCTATACTTAGACAAAACACTCAACTTCAGCACCCACATACAAAATAACCATGAAAGTCTCTAAAACGGTTGGTATACTCTCTAAAATCAGATATTATATACCTAACTCTGCTCTCCTCTCACTATAGTACGCACTAATCTATCCATATCTTACATGTGGTATCTGTGCATGGGGTTCAACCACTGCAAACTACCTCAAGCCCATCATCACCCAGTCAAAATCTGCTATCAGAACAATAACAAACCCTGCTTCCATACAACACTGAGGATTCCCCTGTTTAAATCCCTAAACATGTTAAACATAAACTCACTCCACACATTCCCTTGTGTCATTTACATTTACAAAACCCTGTTCTTAAATGCAAACCCTGTTCTGAAACTCTCCCTGGACAGATGTAGCAGAACCCATAATCACCACACCAGAAATAAATATCTCTTTGATACCCCCAGAGTCAAACTTAGTCTGTGTAAACACTATGCAAATAAAGGGACCTAGTCTATGGAACTCACTCCCTAACGAATTGAAAAGCTGTCCAACTTTTGCCTTATTCAAAAACAAAACCAAAAAGTACCTAATTTCATCTTCATAGTGTCCTACTAGTGCTTTAAACTTGCACTGTATCTAGTTCTACCCAATTCCCCAATATATGTACCTATGCCATACAACTTTACCATTGTAATCATTACTATCATCTTATATCAGGGTTATAATATTAACAAACATATTTTATTGCATTATACCTTGAAATAATCCTAAAATTATGTACCATGTACCTGTTTATAACCCTCAAATTTTTCTTTAATGTACCTACTAATCTTTGTTAAATTTTCTTACAATGTACCTGTTAACATTTTATAAATCTTGTTAGAAATTACCTACTTAAAGTTATCTGTTAGAATAAGGACCTGCCCGAAACGCAATGCGTACTAGTGGCTTTACAAAAATGTAAAAACTATGTATGCTATGTACTCTCATAAACCCAATGTACCTTTTTGTATATAAATAAATAAATAAATCAAATATATAGCGTTTCAGGGGCTAACTGATAAAAGTAATAATAGGTACTTTATAGTAGAGAGAATACGTTCAAAACTTTTACCTGATTTGTCTGAGGGGCCACTAACCCCAGTGAACTCGACGAGGACAGGAAGCCGGCGGTTTGTCGAAGGTCCCCTCATTTCCCTTGATGATCTTTTCCAGGTATATTTCAAAACTCAACACAGTTTTGGCAGTTACGGTTTCGGCGGGTAGGCAGTTCCATGGGGTTAATAACCCTGTGGGTGCAAAAGCATCTCTTGTTCTCAGTCCTACATTGTGGTTTGTTGAGCTTGAAACTCGTTGGTCCTTGTTTGTGTTACATCTGACCTTCTGAAGAAAATATCCGGATTAACATTAACTTGTTCAGTATTGTAAAAGTTTTAATGAGATCCGCCCTGCCATGCCTGGTTTGCAGTGTCCTGAAAATGAGGTCTTCATGCTTGTATACATTAATCTAAATGAGAGTGCACCAGAGATGTATACAGTTGAACCATTACATTTTGTCCTTATAGTCAAAAGTATGTTTGATTATCCCAAGAGTTTGGTTATCTTTTCTAACTGCTGCACCCACCTGTTGTACAACTTTTAATGAGTGGTGGATTTTGACTCCACGATCATTTTCTTTGTCAATCTGCTGTAATGTAATGTAATTAATTTGGTAGTTGTGACGTAGGTTTTTATGCCCCACATGCAAGGTCTTGCATTTGTCGATATTAAAAAGCAGTTGCCAGTCTTCTGACCATGAGGGGAGTTCATGTAGAGCTCTTTGTAAGGTTTCAATATCATTATTTCCCACTTTACCATTAATCTACACGTGTTGTAGATGTTGATGTGACGATGTGCACTGAATTTTGTAACTAGCTCATCAAGACTGTAACTTGCTTAGCTAAATGAATTGTGGGGTTCAGCCCCTGAACCCATTATGTGCCTCTGTAACCCTTTCCACTACCGCCCACAGGATGGGTATGGGGTAACCCTATTTAGTTTAACTAAATAGAGTTACCCCATACCATTTATTTATTGTTTATGTATTTGATTTATGGTTAGTTTAACTAACTATAAATCTTTGTGTCATCTGCAAATTTGGTGATGTAGTTTGTAATATTATCATGTCATTGATGTATATGACAAAAAGGGTATAGGTCCCAAAATGGACCCTCGTGGCACTCCACTTATAACATTTCTCAATTCACATTCGTTTCTATTTAGTACTACTCTATATTTTCTTTCCTTCAACCATTGTTTTATCCATTCTAATATTTTACCATTTATTCCAAGTTTCAGCGGTAGGCAAAAGCTCAACAAGCCACATTGTAGGACAGAAAACAGGAGAGGTTTTTTAACCCACAGGGTCATAAACCCATGGAACCGCCTACCCGGTACAGCCGTAACTCCCACAACACTGTTGAATTTTAAAATCCAGCTCGATAAAATCATCAGGACAAATGGAAGAACCTTTGACAAGCCACCGGCTTCCTGCTTCGCGGCACTTGTGAGATAAGGTCTCCTCAGGTAAATTCAGGTTGTAGTCAGGTTGTTTTCCAAAAAACTAAGCGAAACATGCACTTAGAAAGTTTACTGTTGCTCTGAACTATGGTTATGAAAAAAATATATATACTAGTTGACCCGCTAGCTAATGTAATGAGCTGTAATAAGCCTCTAGAGGCTGAAATAGGCCTTGAGCTGGACATTTTAGTTTAGTTCATTTATTATGCACCCCATACCCATCTTGTGGGCGGTAGTGGAAAGGGTTACAGAGGCACATAATGGGCTCAGGGACTGAACCCCACAATTCATTTAGCTAAGCAAGTTACAGTCTTGATGAGCTGCACATGAAGGTAAAGTTTGTGTTGACATAGCAGGTTGTGCCGGCGGGCGGTGTCAGGGTGACGCAGTGTTGCCAGACTGGGCGACAAGTAGCGAATTGGGCTACTTTTAAGAGCCCCGCGCTCCCAAATTTTTAATTTCGCTACTTGCTACTTTTTGGGCTAATTTAAAAGTAACATGTGCTAATTTGGGCTATTAATGTTAAGAATGTACGATTGCGAGTTACATGAAAGTAACTAAGCTATAAATAATTGTAATTAATAATAATTGTAAATATTAATTAATACTAAATAATATTATTTAATAAATTAGTCCGAATTCAATGCAGAGTTTTCTTCCAAGCACAGAAACTTGTAAATATAAATACAAGATAATAGATAGATCGATAAATAAATAGACAACTTTCATATATTGCACCAAGTAATGGCGAGAGGAAAAAAACTAGACAGTATACATTACATTTGAAATTAATAATAGATGAATGGTAATAAATTGGTGTATATTTGTATGTATACCAGACAAAGTCCATTTAATGGCAGAATTTAACCATTTTGTGTAAAAACTTTCATATCTCATATTAATTATAACAGTAATCGAAAAAAAGTCATAGTTTGTATATACAAGAGATGAAACAGCGAGCCATGAGCTAGAGCGATGTGCTGAGTCCATAAGGAGGCGGAGCTTCCAGAGATACCTTCCTGTGATTGGCTGTTGCAAGGAATACCAACACTCTTTTATGAATAAAATTTATACTAAGAAATAGGTCCTTGTGCACAACAACAAGGTTGTTGTGAAAAAGAACAACAATTTCTGTTTTACACCTGACAGAAATCTCCATCTAACTGAATAATTTACTCGAATAAGAGGGCAGAGCAGCGTATCATTATTTGTGTGAGGCAACCCCCACTGTTGACGTCACAAGTTAGGTAGCCAGCCCATGTTTCTGTAACACTCGTTACATCCTGAAGTATTTAATTATCACTATATTAATACTTTTAAATACTTAACATTTCACTTTTTAGATAGATTAAAGTTGAAGCAGAATGTCATAAGCAAGGCTGGTGTGCTGAATAAAGATGATTTATTAAGTGGATGGAGCCTTTAGCTGATCCCTGCCTGTGATTGGCTGTTGTGTGAATGTCAACAAAGAATGTCTACCAATGATATGCCATTTATTATGCACCCCCATACCATCTGTGGGCGGAGCTTGGAACCTCCTACCCGAGCACAACAACCCGCCTTATGGGTTGCTGTTTGGCTATTTATAGTGCGTTGGAAAAAAACTAGATGGCGTTAGTGGTATTTTGTGGGGTAATTTGTTATAAGTGTAATTTGATGTCAACAGATGGCGTAAGCTGTACCTTATGGCCACTGTTGACCAGCCAGTTGATAGTGTTCTCTTGTGCCGACAGATGGCATCAGCTGTGTTATTATTACTTCCGAATTCCCTTTAAACACTGATCTATAAATCCCTTGATTTATGATAAGGTTTTATACCAATTATGATAAGTATTAGATAACTGGAGTTCCGCTTTTACTTTTATTTATCAACTGTTGAGGATATCATCATATAACGTCTGGTTAGGACGTACTGCTCTCGATTGATGAAGATTAAGCCACCCAAGAGGTGGCACGGGCATGAATAGCCCGTAAATACTGCTCTCGTAATATTATTCAGGGGGGTGGGGGAACTATCAAGTGAAAGCGCCAAGCCATTACGACTATATAGCACTCGGAAGGGATCAGGATACGGATTTGGGATGGAACGGGGGAAAGGAATGGTGCCCAACCTCGTGGGCGGTCGGGGATTGAACTCGGACTTGTAGGAAACGAGACCGTCGCTCTACTCCAAGTGGTTAAGCGTAATATTATTAAAACAATTTATGCATATAATAACAGCATTTCACACTAAAAATACTTGGATATATTGAAATTTGGTAGTGAATTCCAATCTAGGAATCTCCTATGACTAAACTGTACTTTTTAATAATTTTTATGTACTTGCTACTTATTATTAAATTATTAAGTACTTACTATAATAATTAAATGAATTATTTTATTTAATATTTAAATTAAATGATAAAATAATAGGTAATTATAAATCATTGTGTAGGGGGACAGGCAGCCAGTGTATATATACATGTTAAGCTTACACCAAGGTGCCACAAAGGTGCCAAATTAAAGACTGGGTGCTGCAGGGGCTGGCTCAAGGGCTGCTGGCGGCCCTAGGGCCAAGGGCCGGGCAGTGTTTTGTGATCGTCAATTGCATATATATATATATATATATATATATATATATATATATATATATATATATATATATATATATATATATATATATATATATATATATATATATATATATATATATATATATATATATATATATATATATATATATATATATATATATATATATATATATATATATATGTCGTACCTAGTAGCCAGAACGCACTTCTCAGCCTACTATGAAAGGCCCGATTTGCCTAATAAGCCAAGTTTTCCTGAATTAATATATTTTCTCAAATTTTTTTCTTATGAAATGATAAAGTTACCCATCTTATTATGTATGAGGTCATTTTTTTTATTGGAGATAAAATTAACGTAGATATATGACTGAACCTAACCAACCCTACCTAACCTAACCTAACCTATCTTTATAGGTTATATTCCTATATGGCGTTCCGCGAGCGCTATGTCATGGGTTCGTATCCTGGCCGGGGAGGATTTACTGGGCACAATTCCTTAACTGTAGCCTCTGTTTAACGCAACAGTAAAATGTGTACTTGGATGAAAAAACGATTCTTCGCGGCAGGGGATCGTATTCCAGGGACCATAGGATTAAGGACTTGCCCGAAACGCTACGCGTACTAGTGGCTCTACAAGAATGTAATAACTCTTGTATATATCTCAAAAAAAAAAAAAAAAAAAAAAAAAAAAAAAAAAAAAAAAAAAAATATATAATATGTGTGTGTGTGTGTGTATGTGCAGAAATAATATTAATAAAACAATTAACATCGTGTAGTGTATTCTATATATCAGAATATATTACTTTGAAACCTTTTAAACCTTTTTTTAGTACTTTGAATTGGGCTACTCTTATTACAAATCCGCTACTCTTAGCGCGTGAGCTCCGCTACTTTCAGCAATGTGGCCCTGGCAACCTGTGACTGGAGGCATGATGGCATCAGTGTAGCGCGTGTGGTCGTGGGAGGTGCGTGTCGGCCGCTGCCACCGGTGCTCTCAGTTACCTACCCTCTTCCTCACACCACAACCCTACACCCACTTTAATAATCACCACTTTATTGTAAATGATAACGTGCTTGAAAGAGACATCACTAGTGAAAGCGTGTTTTTGTTTTGTTTGTGCCAGGAGGAGGGAGCAGGCACCCCCAGGCTAGTGTGAGCGCCCCAGTACACATTACAGGACAAAGTACTGTACCCGGTAGGCTGTAATGGTGTACTGCAGGGTGCCTCGCCCTACTGTCACCCTCACATCTTGAGACAATGCCATAATCTTGGGCTCCCTGAGGCTCTGGCTGGACTCTTTACGTCCCAGAATTATTCATCATTTGAGTCTAGGGTAAGTATGGTACAGTCATTTCCTTGACAACACATATTGTTAATAATTAATTAAGAATCGTTTGGTACAGCAACTTAAATTTGAAGTCTTTTGTATTTCGTAACTGGGGTTCGGTTTTCAGTGCCCATTTATGCAGTGTTTTAAACGTTCCCAACATCCTGGATTAGGATAATAAGCATAGGCTTATTATCTAGGCCTAGGCTTATTATCTAGGCCTAGGCTTAAATATCAAGAATATTTTATTTATTTATTTATATACAAGAAGGTACATTGGGTTGGGAATATTTTCTTGAAGTAGCAAGACATAGATTGACATTTAAGGAGTAAGATAGATTACATGGAATTTATTAGGTAATACAGTACTGTACTTGGTTTTTCTCTTAAACTGGTAGAGAGAGGCACAGCCTTTGACATGACTGGAAAGGTCATTCCACATTCTGGGTCCCTTGATTTGTAGAACATTTCTAGTTTGGTTAAGTCGCACTCTTGGATTATCAACTAGGGATTTGTTTCTGGTGTGGTGCTATCTATTCTGACCCCAACCCCCCACACACTAAATAATATTCTAAATAATGAATTATAAAAAGTTCACTCATGGATGTCAACCCACAAACTCACACTAAACATAGAAAAGGCCTACTACATTTTATTTTGTAGTAAATCATCAAATCAAATTCAACTATAAACAATGTTAACAATCGATAAAACTGAAGGAAAGTTTCTTTGCTTATACATAGACAAAAGACTTAACTTCAGCACCCATATACAACACACATCCAAAAAGTCTAAAAAATAGTCACTATACTCTCTAAAATCAAATATTATGTTCCCCACTCTGCTCTCCTCTCATTATACTCCGCACTAATCTATCCATATCTTACATACTGTATCTGTGCATGGGGCTCAACCATTGCAAAATACCTCAAGCCGATTGTCACTCGGCAAACATCTGCTATCAGAACTATAACAAACTCTGTCTTTAGATAACACCCAGCCCTCTGTTTAAGTTCCTTAACATGCTATTTCCTATACTATTTCCTTAACATCTCTCTAACATGCTATTAGTGTGATGTGCTAAAAATATTCGAACCCCTGTTGGAATCAGACCCAACTATGGGATGGGTCAACCCAAATATCGCGCTTCCAAAAGGGTCGCCCATGTTGGAATAGACGAACGCCAAAAGAATATTGTTGAATACATCTTAACTCATTAAACCAAAATTATTTATAAGTCAGAAGAAAGACAGAAATGGGATGTATATGTAAAACCTCTACCAGACAAATATTTTAAGTAAAACCGAAGATATTTGTAGTTGTATTAAAGTGGCAGTTTTCATTGCTTGTCGAGCTCGAAACCCGCAGCATTCATCTCAGGACAATGCCTATTTTCATCTGTGATAGGTTGTCATCCTACCACTGTCATCTGTGAACTTCCACAGTTGACAACAAAGAAATGAGCGAAATACTGAGGAATCAGTATGTTTTCAGCAAGCCACTAAACACTAAAGATTGATAATCCAAATTAATTTTTCATGGATTTGATTCTAACATCAAATCATATATCAGATGTCACCCTATCCCCACTGGATTTTGAAGAGGCCATAAACAGTATGCCCATATACTCGGCACCAGGCCCGGATTCTTGGAACTCTATATTCATCAAGAACTGAAAAAAACACTATCGCAGGCCTTCACATTCTTTGGAGACAGCCTAGATACAGGCATTAACCCTGTATCTAGGGTATAAATACAGTATAAAAACAACAGAGATAGCACCACTTCATAAAGGAGGAAATAAGGCAAAAAATTGCAGACCGATAGCACTAACATCACACATCATAAATATCTTTGAAAGAGTATTAAGAAGTAAGATCAGAAAATACATGGAATCACAGCATCTCCATAACCCTGGACAACTTGGTTTCAGAACAGGGTGCCCTTGCCTATCACAGTTGGTGGACCACTATGACATGGCATTAGATGCCATGGAAGACAAACAAAACACTAATGTAATTTACACAAATTTTGCAAAAGCCTTCGTCAAATGTGACCATGGTGTTATTGCACACAAAATGTTTTCAAAAGGAATTACTGGAAAAATGGGCAGATGGATCTACAATTTTCTGACTAACAGAACTCAATGTGTAATAGTCAACAAAATAAAATCCAGTCCATCAGCCTTGAAGAGCTCAGTCCCTCAAGGTACTGTGCTTGCTCCAGTACTTTTTCTCATCCTCATATCAGACATATACAAAGACACAATCTATAGTACAGTACTGTATCATCCTTTGCAGACGACATTAGGATTTTCATGAGAGTAGGCAACATAGGGGACACGGCGAACCTTCAATCAGATGTAAATCAGGTCTTTCTATGGGCTACAGAAAATAGTATGGTATTTAATGAAGATAAGTTCCAGCTCCTGCGCTATGGTAAAATGAAAATACAGTATAAAAATGAAAAGCACATACAAAATTGAGTCGAATCATAAGACTGAACAAAAAGGCAATGTAAAGGATTTGGTTGTTCTCATGTCTGAAGACCTTACTGTTAAAGAACACAATAAAGTAGGTGTCACATCTGCAAGAAAAATGACAGATTGGATAACAAGAACTTTTCACACTAGAGATGCTACACCGATGGTATTTTTCAAGATGCTAGTGCTCTCTAGAGTGTAATACTGTTGCATAATGACAGCCCCTTTCAAAGCGGGAAAAATTTCTGACCTGGAGAGCGTGTAGAGATCCTTTACTGCTAGAATCCACTCAGTAAAACATCTGAACTATTGGGACTCACTACTATGCCTAAATCTGTATTCTCTTGAGCACAGGCAGGAGAGAGACATAATAATTTACACATGGAAAATAGGAGAGAGGCTGGTTCCAAACCTGCAGACAGAAATAACACCACAAGAGACCAAAAGGCATGGCAGTGTGTGTAAAATACACCTGTTGAAAAGCAGAGGAGCTGTAGGTATTCTGAGAGAGAAATCTATCAACATCAGAGGCCCGAAATTGTTCAACACGCTGCCACTACACGTAAGGGGCATACTGGCCGCCCATCACAGTGTTCAAGAAAGAACTTGACAAGCTCCTCCAAAAAATACCTGATCACCCAGGCTGTGACTCGTATATCAGTACGAGTCACGTCCGTCAGGCAGATGCTGCGAGCATCCACCTCCAACAGTCTGGTTAACCAGTCCAACAACGAGGAGGCCTGGTCGACGACTGGGCTGTGGGGACGCTAAGCCCCGAAATCATCTTAAGGTAACCTCAAAGTAAGCACCATACCAGAAATAAATGTATCTTTGATATCCCCAGAGTCAAACTAAATCTGAGCAAACACCCCATGCACATAAAAAGACCCAGTCTTTGGAACTCACTCCATAATGAATTAAAAAATTGTCCAACCTTTGCCTTATTCAAAAGTAAAACCAAAAAGTACCTAATTTCATCCTCACAGATTCCTATGTTGTTTCAAACTCTCACCGTATCTTACTACCCACTTCCTCAATACTAGTATCAGTACAGTACTTAAGACATATTATACAGATATTTTAATTATGTGTTGATACAAAATTATGCTTCAATGTACAGTACCTTTTTATCTTACTGATATGTTACATTAAGGATCTGCCCGAAATGCTATGCGTACTAGTGGCTTTGCAAGAATGTAAAAAATACGTACCAGTCTTATGTAATCCCAAAAACCCATTGTACCTTCTTGTAAATAAAAAAATATTATTATTATTCAAATGCAAGTTTTTATTCAGGTAAAAGTGCATACATTGATGAAGAGTTACAAACATAATGTTGGATAGAGCTAGTACATACAATACCTAAAGCCACTAATACACAGTGTTTCGGGCAATTATAAAGGCAACGAATAGCACAAGCAAGCAAATGTGAAGCTGCCAGTTATCCACATCCCTGGCAAGAGCAGGAGCAAACAAGCAGAAATTGAGTGGTGGAATAAGGACTGCTGCCCAAGAACACCTGAAGAACATTTGACACTTCATGCCATTTATGTGTACTTTTACAACAGCCCCCCTGCCAAGCCACCCAAGGAATAACAAGGGTTGCCAGCCACCCACTATGAGTCAGGAACCTCGTAACATAACCAAAAAGGTGACACCGACCTGAACTCGAACGAAGCAGGGTCCATCATGGAAGAGGGATCCATATTCCACAGGAGGTACAGCAAAAGGTCTTCACAAATGCCTCGGTTAGAGCAAACTCATACTGATCAGGAGGATAAGAGAACACCCCTCTCCAGTGATTATACAACCCTTCTTAGAAGCCACAAAATAGAGAGAAGAATCTAAGGGCATCCTATGGCCTAAATTGGGGTTTCCCATCTCTATTAACCTGCCCTAAAAAACTGGGACAGAATTAAAAATCATTGTCCATCTCTTTGAAAAGGAAGGCATACTCCTTAGGAGAAAGTATGGAGGAAGCATGCAGCTGTGAAGGGAAAAAACTCCCATAACTTTTGCAGGACTTCATAGCCCAACTACCTTTTGTACTCGAGAAAGAAGAGGCATTCCCTGGAACTTTCTGAGCTATACTCAAGGAAGATTTAGCTGCACCCAAGGAAGATTTAGCTACATCTTGCTGAGCTAATTCCTGCCCCAACTCTGAAACCGTAAGACATTTTGGAGCCGGAAGCAGGATGGGAGGAACTGAAGCAGGGCAAACCACATCTGTCTGGGAAGGAAGGAGAGGTGTTCTCGGAGCCAAGATGGAGATCACCAACCCCAGCAGGCCAATGTGAGAAGGAATTCACAACATTTAGATATTTACCCCCTTATTTAGTATGCTTATATGTCTATGTCTTATGCTTATATGTCTATGTCTGGCTTCAGAGACAAACATGTTATTACTTGATTGCAAACTATTTATTGCTAATAGTGAGGAAAGGGAGTCAGAAATAATTAAGCTGTTTACTTCAGTGTTGTCAATAATTTCTAGTGCTACCAGTATTGCTACCAACTCAGCTTGCATTGTGGATGCCAAGTTACTAACTCTTATATTCCTTTGAATTGTACTGCCATTAGGCTGATGAGCAATAACAGCACTTCCTGCCCTCCCTGTAGCTGTATTGAGTGATCCATCAGAGTATATGGTCCGTGCAATGTTGTTTGGAGTTTGTATATTGTAAATGTATATTTAACACTAAGGTGCTTAATTTAGCAGCAAGCTGAGCATGAGGGTTGTTTATTAGTTTCTTGGTAGGGTATGCAGGCATCAAGATGTCAAAAGGTACTATCTGCCAGGGTGGAAAGAAGTGCTGTACTTGTCCATCTGTACATATATTGTGCAGTCCCATCATTTTAATGTGTGTGGCTGTTTTTTTAATCCATTTAGACTCAATGGTTTCATTATGTATGTGTTCTAACAGTTCAACTGACACATTGTTGCTTTTATCACGCAGAAGCTCTAGTCCCATCATAAGATTAATTTAAAATACAGTATTCTATTTTGAATGCTAGGTATATTTAATTCTTTCTGCATCTTGAGAACTTCAGTAGTTAGAGGACATCCAAATATAATTCTGAATGCTTCATTTTGCAGGACTAAAGCTGGTGCATGATAGTCTATCAGAGACCTTATATATATGCTAAGTACATCATTTTTGTTCATCTAATATTAACACCATATTTAGGGCTGTACCCCACTACAGTTCTGAGAGCCTCGAGTCTGTCTCTACATTGTTGATGTAACTTATTGACTGCAGTTGAGGTTCAAGGGACAGACACACCAAGGTCTTTGAAAGAAGAGACATTGTCTATTGGTATGTCAAGCTTTGCAGACTTTCTTGCTGCTTTCCTGGTGAAATGGCATAATATCATTTGGTCATCATGCCTAGTGTGGGGGGGGGGGGGGCAGGTTTTGTCACTGGGCCCCTGTAGGCCAAATGAACTTGTGCAACTGAGGTGACTGGTAGATTGCAGCAATCTCAGTAAGATAGCTATAGGGAGACACCGGGGC
The DNA here is from genome assembly GCF_040958095.1 of Procambarus clarkii. NCBI lineage: Eukaryota > Metazoa > Arthropoda > Malacostraca > Decapoda > Cambaridae > Procambarus > Procambarus clarkii. The sequence continues at coordinate 5,037,313 of NC_091213.1, forward strand.
ATCCCCAGAAACAGGCTGTGACAGTTGTCCCCAGTCTATCATAAGTTTAGTGATAGATATACAGTACATGCAGTTAATTTGTCCTAACTTGAAAGGTTTTTTTCTTTTGCCTATTTTCTGGAAAAAATATTAATCTGGTGTATGTGCATAATCAAAGTAAAGAAAATATCGTACAAGGTAACTAGATATACCAGTAAAAAATGCAAAATTCTTACTGGTGTTTAAATTAAAAAAAATTTCCTTATCACCACTTGCTAATTCTCGATTATTTCTCAAAATTTAGGTTCAGTGATCCTCAAAAAAACATTTCACGACTTCCCCACCCACCACCTTGGGGATTACAGTCCACCAATTGGGAACTGGTGTTTCACTGACTTTGCAGAGACATGTACTGTAGTACTGTACAAGCATTTTCACTGTTGTCTTAACCGGTTGAGTTTGATCCAAAATTAATATATTTTTGCATATATTTCAACCAAATCTCTTCTTTGTTTGTAAAACTAATTGGTGTGCTAAATAATTTTTTTTTTTTTTATCAGGAACAGTGAGCCATGAATAAGGGAATGTTAAAGCGGCTGCTGTCAGCACTGATGTACGGCATCTGCTCTTTTCTTATTGTGGTGGTCAATAAGACCGTCCTCACCTCCTACAAGTGAGTAGTATCCTTATACTCATTACAACTCTTCTACGTTTTCATTTTATAAATTACTAACCACACTAAGTTCATTAATGTATTTAATATAACCCCTAATATGCAGTTATTTAAAAGTACTGCATTGAGATGCATACGAATAAAAATAGTTAACAAATCAAATGGGAAAATTGCATGTGTTAATTTGAACACATGGAGAAATTGCAGATTCTCCCTGAGCACCAATTGCAATATATAATATATACTGTATATGTATTGAGCTCCAGGACCATTCTACCACTTGCAGCCAATCATTGGTGGAATGTCATTTTCAGAGTCCTCTGGCTGAACTAGGAATTCAGATCCCAACCTAAATAAAAGTTACTCTTGTACAGAAAAATGCTCTATTCAATGGTGTCATTCAAAACCAAATTGGGAATGACGCATATTGAGATATTTTGCCTTGAAAGTTGGCTAATTTTGCACAAAAATTTTTTGGGGGCCAACTTTCAAGTGGGCCACCTCTGGACATATGGATACAACAGAGTTGCTATTGCATCACTGCATAATATTGTGCTTGTTATACATCGTTGCAAAAGATCATGGCGTTTAGACCTTTTGCTGATGAGTAAGTGGTCTCCAAATAAGGGTCCAAATTTCTTGTGACAAAATTTGGCAGTGATTTTAGCATGGATGGATAGCTGAATGGCCACCCTTACTGCTTTTTCGATTACACTACGTTATTCTACACCAAAAGTTGTCCTGGTATGTCAAATTTCACACTCCTACAGGCAATAGAAGTGATTGGACAAAGGATCAAAGTTGGTCATTTTTGTGGTATTTACGCATTAACGGGACGAGAGCCACTTGAATATGGACCTGTTATTTAAGAACCAAAGCAGATTGAGCTCTAATATTTTGCAGTGTCTTTTGGGGTCTAGGGTTATCTTACTACAAAATTTCATGGCATCTGGAGAGGGTCGAGTAGGAGCCATAGGTGACTTTTTGGTGATTTGAGATGGAATGACCCATATTACTATAAGAAAGATTATTTTTTTTATTTTTGGTATAAATATACTTAGCTAATTGTAGCCATCGGACTGATCCAAAAATCATTGCGGGTGGTCAGAATGTGACCCTGGCACCCGATTCCCTCTGAGGAACTGAGTTGCAATTCTGGCAACCCATGACCAATCTATGTCTGTCCCATACCTTACACCTCCTATGCAAAATTGGGCAAGGCTAGCCACAAGCATCTGGCCTCCACCTGTGGGCAATGGCTTGTATTGCCACAGTAAGCATCGGTATTGTAGTACTTTGAAGTTCAGGAACAAGATAATTATCCTCGCTAGGGAACCTCAAAAAGTCTGATATGCTCCCTATTCCCGAAAGTGATATGCAGTAGCAGTGTATGTGAATGTGAGAGGCTTGCGGTTCCCTTGTATACAGGTGACAGATGTGGCTTCACAGGTGTGGTTTCACAGGTGTAAGGAACATCTGTCACAGCCTCACCCCCCCCCCCCATGTTTTCAACCACCCACCCACGACCTCCAAGTTTTAACTGAAATTGTTTATTGTGTCCTTTATATGCGGGTCTAATATTAAATGTAAATTGTAAACAAAAATATTCTCCTCTGGCCCTAACTCTCCACTCTGGCCCTAACTCTCCACTCTGGCCCTAACTCTCCACTCTGGCCCTAACTCTCCACTCTGGCCCTAACTCTCCACTCTGGCCCTAACTCTCCACTCTGGCCCTAACTCTCCACTCTGGCCCTAACTCTCCACTCTGGCCCTAACCCCTGCAGAACTAACAACACAACAAACCAGACATGACAGGGCTGATCTCGCCGAAGCTTGGAATACTAAATAAGTTGGAGGATAGGAATGGTACTAACCTAGTTGTGCTTGCCAGGGTTGAGTTTTGGCTCTTTGGTCCCGCCTCCAAACTGTCAATCAACTGGTGTACAGATTCTTGAGCCTATTGGGCTCTGTCAAGTCAACATCTGTGTCTGGAGTTTGCCTCCACACACATCACTGTCTAATGTATTCTACGGTGGAGGTATAAGGATGTTGATGACGGGATAAAAGGTGGTAAGGGATCCCAGTGATAAGGATAATGGCGGGATAGGGATGACGGTTGGCCGAGCGGACAGCACACTGGACTTGATCCTGTGGTCCCGGGTTCGATCCCGGGCGCTGGAGAGAAACAATAGGCAGAGTTTCTTTCACCCTATGCCCCTGTTAGCTAGCAGTAAAATAGGTACCTGGGTGTTAGTCAGCTGTCACGGGCTGCTTCCTGGGGGTGGAGGCCTGGTCGAGGACTGGGCCGCGGGGACACTAAAGCCCCGAAATCATCTCAAGATAACCTCAAGATAAGATGGCAGGGGATGAGGATGGTGGCAGGGTGGGGGGGGGGAAGATGCTCTCACAAGTAGTGTACCACATCAAACTGTATGCATGTGTGATAATGGTATGATAGACAGTATACTAAGGAGCTACAAGCATTTTGCCCCAAGAGTGTAACACTTATATGTTGTGTTAACTATATTAACCTGCAGTGTTAAATGTGATTCTTGTACTGTGATTTGTGGATTTGTACTGAATATATTTGTACGCCCCTTGAGGGACCTGAAGTAGATGAGGGTAGAAGTAGCCTAAGCTAATCTATCCCATTAAGATGTATTTTCCTGTATTAATAAATGTACTTGAAATTGATGTTCTCACGGGTGCATCCCTGTGAGAACAGGGATCTTCCTGAGGTTATCTTGAGATGATTTCGGGGCTTTTTAGTGTCCCCGCGGCCCGGTCCTCGACCAGGCCTCCACCCCCAGGAAGCAGCCCGTGACAGCTGACTAACTCCCAGGTACCTATTTACTGCTAGGTAACAGGGGCATAAGGTGAAAGAAACTCTGCCTATTGTTTCTCGCCGGCGCCCGGGATCGAACCCGGGACCACAGGATCACAAGTCCAGCGTGCTGTCCGCTCGGCCGACCGGCTCCCTCCAGATGCACCTGTGCTCGATACGATAATGCCAATAATGACATTCATCAGGGGGGGGGGGGGTAGAGCCCACCTGTGGAACTCCATCTTTCCCCACCTCATTATACCAAGGAAACATTTGCTAGCAGAGGGCGGCATTTTTTTAATTTTTATTACTTTCTACCCCAGACGTGGCCAGACATTTACAGTGCTAACCAGCATATATACATTTTAATGTGTCCTCCATGGACAGGGTGAGAGATTTTTAAGTATATAGTTCAGGGATTTATTGAACAATCAACCACAAAAGGTGATTGTAGTGCTTTTAAAATGCTAGGCTAAGCTACATATGTCAATACATAGATACACAGATTTCCGTATGCCCTACGTAAAGTGTTCGATCTGTCCTTTACATAGTGTCATTAATGTGCATTTATAAAGGTGAAATGTAATTCTGATCAGCTTCCACATATACTTTATAAACATACACATACATATACATAGATACATATATATACACACATGCATACACATACATTTGTCTCTTTTACTCTGACAGGGTGAGATAGCTGATAGAGAAACTAGTGTACAATTAAGCACTTAACCACTGAAGGTGATTAAGATGCTTTTACAAGCTCAGGTTATATAGTTACATCACATACATTCATTGTATAACTGATACATGGTCAATCTAGGGTACAAATCCAATATATCATCTAGTGTTCCAGTACTCATAATATGCCCTGGTGGTAGGGGACCGACACTACTTTGTCAGAGGTACGATCCGTCCCACAAAAAGCATGTTTCCCGTCCTAGTGGGAACTTCAACATGTTTCAAACCAGAAGTTTACATATAAAAAACTGACGAAACCCGTGCGTCACCGAGAAGAAAACCCATGGGTTCTCTCTCCTAACACCCCCCCCCCCTGTGATGGTACCCGTGTGTACCCAAGAGTATAGCACACAGGGTACCTCTCCTAACACCCCCTGTGATGGTACCCGTGTGTACCTGAGAGTAAAGCACACAGGGTACCTCTCCTAACACCCCCTGTGATGGTACCCGTGTGTACCTGAGAGTAAAGCACACAGGGTACCTCTCCTAACACCCCCTGTGATGGTACCCGTGTGTACCTGAGAGTAAAGCACACAGGGTACCTCTCCTAACACCCCCTGTGATGGTACCCGTGTGTACCTGAGAGTAAAGCACACAGGGTACCTCTCCTAACACCCCCTGTGATGGTACCCGTGTGTACCCAAGAGTAAAGCACACAGGGTACCTCTCCTAACACCCCCTGTGATGGTACCCGTGTGTACCCAAGAGTAAAGCACACAGGGTACCTCTCCTAACACCCCCTGTGATGGTACCCGTGTGTACCCAAGAGTAAAGCACACAGGGTACCTCTGCTTACACCCCCTGTGATGGTACCCGTGTGTACCCAAGAGTAAAGCACACAGGGTACCTCTCCTAACACCCCCTGTGATGGTACCCGTGTGCTGGCGATCAGCAACACCCAGGGTTCCAGTCCTACTCTACAATACAAAGTCCACAACGGGCTCACCATAGCCCGTGCTACTTGGAACTTTTTGTTCCTGGTAGCGAATCTTAAACAACAACAACATCAACAATACTCAGCTGATACAAGCCACACATCACAAAATGAAAAAAACGACGACGTTTCGCTCAATCCTGAACACCACTGGAAAGAGAGTAGAAGAAAGTGAGATAAAAGGAGGGATTAATGAAAGCAAAAGATGATAATAAGATACAACGTAAGAATAAGATGAAAGAAAAGAGAGAGAATATAAGAAAAGAGAAAGGGTAAGAACAAAGAGAAAAAGCGACTGGTGTAAAATAAAGAAAAGGTTAGAAGTATGGTAATGAAAAAGAAAGTATATGAAAAAGATGGTATAACTGAGAAAAAGTTAGAAAATAAGAGAAAATGGCATGAAACCAAAGGTGAAGAACAAATCTAGTACCGAAAGAGAGGACAGAGCCAAAAAAGGGGGAAACCTATGTTAGGTCACGTTTGTTAACAAGGTTAGAGCATTTAAATATGTACTGTGAAGAGTCAACACCAACAAAGCCAGGACTAAGGTTCATGTGTATCAGAGCCGGATTGACAAGACCAGCCCGTCCTCATAAACAACGCCCCCAAAGACCATTCCATCCACCCGCCAAACCCCCAGGTGTTTATGAATGAAAAACGGTTTACACACGACTCACAACTGCTGACGTTCGAACACTTCCGGAACAAGTGCTTCACTGACGACTGGTGTTCGAACCACAACGCTGTAAATGCTTCACCCACGTACTACAAATACAAATAATCGCCAACAGAACCTAAACACCTAACCTAACCTATCCTATGCCTATATATGCACAATATGCTAATATATCATAATATTAATTTATAGTTGAGAAAATTCCCGTTTCGAATGAACAGCATGTAAAAATTTATGAATGCGTCTGTGGGGTCGACCGCTGGATGGAATGGACTTGAGTCGAGGACGGGTTGGGCAAGACGGCGTCTGTGAAGAGTAGAGGCAGGAAAAATTAGTTTAAAAGAAGACCAATCTATAGGATGATTAAGAGTCCCTAACATGACAGAAGAGAACATGTGTTTGCAGACTTGACGCTTCTTTTGTGTTCCTTAAGTCTGTCCTTAACTACTGGAGAGGATGAGTCTAAGACCAACAGGAAAGAGAGTAGACACCAGCAGCATTAGAAGCAGGAGGAGCAGTGTGAACCAGATTGCTACGAAGGGTGTTAGTTGGTCGAAAGGTGAGCTTTATGTCAAGAGGACGCCCTCTTAATGTATAGACTGTGTCTAGCTGCCAGTCAGGAAGCTTTAACAAAGCTGCATCTAGCTGCTAGTAACATAGCTGTCTTGCTGGCAGTAACACAGCTACAACATAGCTGTCCTGCTGGCAGTAACACAGCTACAACATAGCTGTCCTGCTGGCAGTAACACAGCTACAACATAGCTGTCTTGCTGGCAGTAACACAGCTACAACATAGCTGTCTTGCTGGCAGTAACACAGCTACAACATAGCTGTCTTGCTGGCAGTAACACAGCTACAACATAGCTGTCTTGCTGGCAGTAACACAGCTACAACATAGCTGTCTTGCTGGCAGTAACACAGCTACAACATAGCTGTCCTGCTGGCAGTAACACAGCTACAACATAGCCGTCTTGCTGGCAGTAACACAGCTACAACATAGCTGTCCTGCTGGCAGTAACACAGCTACAACATAGCCGTCTTGCTGGCAGTAACACAGCTACAACATAGCTGTCCTGCTGGCAGTAACACAGCTACAACATAGCTGTCCTGCTGGCAGTAACACAGCTACAACATAGCCGTCTTGCTGGCAGTAACACAGCTACAACATAGCTGTCCTGCTGGCAGTAACACAGCTACAACATAGCTGTCTTGCTGGCAGTAACACAGCTACAACATAGCTGTCCTGCTGGCAGTAACACAGCTACAACATAGCTGTCTTGCTGGCAGTAACACAGCTACAACATAGCTGTCCTGCTGGCAGTAACACAGCTACAACATAGCCGTCTTGCTGGCAGTAACACAGCTACAACATAGCTGTCTTGCTGGCAGTAACACAGCTACAACATAGCTGTCCTGCTGGCAGTAACACAGCTACAACATAGCTGTCCTGCTGGCAGTAACACAGCTACAACATAGCTGTCCTGCTGGCAGTAACACAGCTACAACATAGCCGTCTTGCTGGCAGTAACACAGCTACAACATAGCTGTCCTGCTGGCAGTAACACAGCTACAACATAGCTGCCCTGCTGGCAGTAACACAGCTACAACATAGCTGTCTTGCTGGCAGTAACACAGCTACAACATAGCTGTCTTGCTGGCAGTAACACAGCTACAACATAGCTGTCCTGCTGGCAGTAACACAGCTACCAAAATGTTTGGGGTTTATAGGGATAATCTCAACCACGTGACGCCAAAAGCAATTAGGCACAGAAAAACGACACACTACACCTTTACACTATAGTCCGTTAATTGCGAATATGATCCAGAAATAAGCCCTATACTTGAATGACGAAAAATACACTGTTCAAAAGGAACAATCATATGACTTGGCTTCTTGCAGGTCTGCGTTCTATCCCCCGACGGTCTTAATGGGTTAGGCACCGTTTTTTCCGTCCATCCTTGTAAGCCTTCCATGTGCTGTGCATTCATAATGGCTTGGGATTTTCTCCTTACAGGCTCTATCTATCGATAGAGCATAAATATTTAAGAAATTTAATTCAGCTCTCATAAGATAATAAAGTGAATACACTGGGACAAGAAGAGTTACTTGAGCAAAATTGAAATTGAAATCAGTTTATTGAGGTAAAATACACACAAAGGGATGAGGTAGCTCAAGCTATTCTCACCCCGTTCAGTACATCGTGTTAATACATACATATAAACACATCACAAACAATAAACATATTACCAAACATTCTGAGAGATAAACATATACATTTCCTCCTTTACACAAGTAGTATGGTATCAGACGTACACATAAATACTTTTATGACCTAGGTATATTGTATAGACAATTTGCAAGACACATGCAGATAATTCAACAAAAGATTACAGTCTTACCTTGAGGTGCTTCCGGGGCTTAGCGTCCCCGCGGCCCGGTCGTCGACCAGGCCTCCTGGTTGCCGGACTGATCAACCAGGCTGTTGGACAAACTGTTGCACCAGGCTCTTGGTGCAAAATTCTTATATCTCTCAAGAATATCATCAACCTTTCCGTTGTGACACATCCAGGCTATTTTCACAGGAACAGTCCTTATACTTCTTGAGGTTATCTTGAGATGATTTCGGGGCTTTAGTGTCCCCGCGGCCCGGTCCTCGACCAGGCCTCCACCCCCAGGAAGCAGCCCGTGACAGCTGACTAACACCCAGGTACCTATTTTACTACTAGGTAACAGGGGCATAGGGTGAAAGAAACTCTGCCCATTGTTTCTCGCCGGCGCCTGGGATCGAACCCAGAACCACAAGTCCAGCGTGCTGTCAGCTCGGCCGACCGGCTGCCTACTTGAGCAAGAGGACTCAACTGTGGAGTGATGTTAGGGGATGTTGTTGTAATACAAATGTGAACAAATGTGAGTCAGTTTCGTCACAGCTGTAGAAAGCTGGAATAAATTACCTTTTGATGTATGATGCATCTAATGTATTAGGAGTGGTAGTGGGGGTACTGTTGTAACAGTAGTCGGGTTAGGTTCACCATTTATCTCTCCTTACAGATTTTAACGTACGTTTGTTCAATACAACATGGATACATATTTTGACTATTTTGATAAATACCACAATGGACTTGAGAATGGTCCAGGACGGACCGAAACGTCGTCGTCCCTTCACCTCCTAGTGTGTGGTCTGGTCAACATACTTTAGCCACGTTATTGTGACTCATCGCCTACACATGGATTCATATTGGTCCTTGTCTTCCCTATACTACATAATAAACCACATATTTGCTTTCCCAAGGAGGATGAACTTCTGGGCATCTACACATTATCTACCTACAAATACCTTGATCTCATTTATTTTGTCTCTTTCCAGTTTATTATCTGGATCTATTTTTGGTTATACCCGTACACTGTTGTTAGTCCCCACATGTGTCATTTCTCACAATCAATAACCTGTTTCTTGGTGTGATCCTCTTCTTGAGCTCTACTATGTAATGGAGTGCTTGCTGAGTCGTGGCATGTTGTTGTTGTTATAGATTCAGCAACTCGGAACAAGTTCCAAGTAGCACGGGCTATGGTGAGCCCGATAATGAGTCGGGGGAGCATCACGTAGGGTGCAGTCGCACCTCCACAGATCTCCAGTATCAGCTCTTGATACTGGTAATGGCTCAAAAGGGCCACCACTTAAGGGCTATTCATGCCCGTGCCACCTTTTGGGTGGCTTAATGTTCATCAATCATCAATCAGTTTGGGTAAACTCACTTCCTCCTCTTCTTCCTCTTGTTGGTCCAATAATATGTTGCCGCCAGAAGTGTTCAGCCGCTGTTCTCTCCAGTTGTGTTCTCTGCCACGCGTGTCACAAGCCTTTGTTACCCCTTAGCCTTTGGGGAGCCGGTCGGCCGAGCGGACAGCACGCTGGACTTGTGATCCTGTGGTCCCGGGTTGGATCCCGGGCGCCGGCGAGAAACAATGGACAGAGTTTCTTTCACCCTATGCCCCTGTTACCTAGCAGTAAAATAGGTACCTGGGTGTTAGTCAGCTGTCACGGGCTGCTTCCTGGGGGTAGAGGCCTGGTCGAGGACCGGGTCGCGGGGGCACTAAAAAGCCACGAAATCATCTCAAGATAACCTCAAGATATACCCCAGTCTGTCCCCCTGTGGTTAGCTCTTGTAATTTTTCTCAAATTACCGTGTGACTGTAGTAGTAGGACTACACCGCTTTTTAAATTGCTTATTATTATTACTCTTATGGGAAGATCACATTCCCTATTGAACTCGTCAGTTTCGTCTGTCATTGCTGTGATGTTTTGCTCCAGCTCACCCACCTGTTCTTGTCGTCCTACCACTTCTCTGTAATTCCCTCTTCATTCGTGTAGATAACTGGAATGCTGCCCATGTCTACTGGGCTGGTTTGTGGTTATCCTAGGAGTAGAAATGCTGAGGCGTCAGGATCTAATTCAGGGGTGTGGAGGAGTGTGTGTTGAGCTAGTCATATTGTTAGGTGATTTCCGCGGCAGGCTCACTATTTTATTGTGCTTGGAGACTCCTCTGTCTGACCGGACAATTCATCTTGTACTTTGCTTGTCATTTCTTGGCCTCCTCCCCCCCTTGCATTTCTACCTGATGATTTACTTCCCTTCCTGGTAATGTCCCTTAATGTTTTGGCAAATGTACAGTTTGTGCACCCTTTATAATTTATTCTTTTCTGTCTGTGTATTTCACTTTTGTACTGTTGTGGAAGTCATCTTCGCTGGTCAATCTCGTCCATTCTGAAACCTTTCCATCCTACAGTAATCCAATTATGGTTTAAATTGCGTTCAACCCCATTTATGTAGACTCTGGTGCTGCCCGGCCACAGCTAAAATTGTTCTCATGCAGCTACATTTAATTAAATTACTCTGGTCCAACCACAGTTTTAATGGCTGTGCGTCAGCCACAGTTGTGGTGGTGCTGATCTGCTGGCAGTTTGGTGGCACTGACGGTGCTGCTGGTTGATACCTGGTTGATGGGGTTCTGATCCTGATAGTTACGGAACTACCCCTTGGGGGAACTACTTTACTGTAGGTGGTGAGGGAGATATGCATTTCTGCGACGACCCGGACAGCTAGCGAGTGTAGCTGGTGAAGGGATGCTCCCGGACGCAGGTTCGAATCCTCGTCACGGCCCTTGTGGATTTGTTGTTCTTTTATGCTCTTGTTGAATCTCACACACACTATCTTCTATTGCTTAACTCGTATTCTCTAATATTTATGTGGTGCTATTTGCCTCGTTACAATGCTAGAGGAATTATGGTCATCAATCAACCACAGTTATGGTGGCACTAGTGCAACCACAGGGAGGGCCTGTGGTGGTGCTGATCCAACCATAGTTATGTGGTGGTGGTAGTGATTTAACCGTAGATATGGTTGAGCTAGTTATGGTGGTGCCGGTCCAGCCATAGTACCGTTCAGTAATAATTATGGAAGCCGGCCGGTCCAGCCATAGTACCGTTCAGTAATAATTATGGTAGCCGGCCGGTCCAGCCATAGTACCGTTCAGTAATAATTATGGTAGCCGGCCGGTCCAGCCATAGTACCGTTCAGTAATAATTATGGTAGCCGGCCGGTCCAGCCATAGTACCGTTCAGTAATAATTATGGTAGCCGGTCCAGCCATAGTACCGTTCAGTAATAATTATGGTAGCCGGCCGGTCCAGCCATAGTACCGTTCAGTAATAATTATGGTAGCCGGTCCAGCCATAGTACCGTTCAGTAATAATTATGGTAGCAAAGCAGTAGGTGACCCAGTTGGTCCAGAGAGAACAGCAAGAATATGATTAGCTCTTATCTGGCGTACCGTAACCTGGGTAGAAAATAGGAGAGGAATAAATCAAGAGTGAATACCTGACCTTTCGTCATGCTGTGTGCGCCACGAGGAGCCGGTCGGCCGAGCAGACAGCACGCTGGACTTGTGATCCTGTGGTCCTTGGTTCGATCCCAGGCGCCGGCGAGAAACGATGGGCAGAGTTTCTTTCACCCTATGCCCCTGTTACCTAGCAGTATATAGGTACCTGGGTGTTAGTCAGCTGTCACGGGCTGCTTCCTGGGGGTGGAGGCCTGGTCGAGGACCGGGCCGCGGGGACACTAGAGCCCCGAAATCATCTCAAGATAACCTCAAGATATGAGGGAGGCTCTGTAACCCGTCCTCCTAATACACCGCCGCATTTTGACTTATACTTTACCTAAGGCCAAAAATCGTTGTACTATAAAATAGTAGTTGCTCGCGAAATTGATATACTGTCCCGTTTTCCGTTTTGGGTCCTCTGGCAGGTTAGGGTAAGGGTTAGTGCGACAGTTTCTTGATGTTGGGAAATCTTAGGAGGACGGGCTGGAGTGATGTGGAGATGGAAATAAGTTTATTGAGGTAAAATACACACAAAGGGATGAGGTAGCTCAAGCTATCCTCACCCCGTTCAGTACATCGTGTTAATACATACATAGACACACATCACAAGCAATAAACGTATTACCGAACATTGTGAGAGATAAACATATACATTTCCTAATGTGGAGATGATGGTGAGGGAAGGAGGGTTGTAAGGAGGAGGCGGCGGGGGTGGTGCATAGTGATGGCAGCTCACGTGGTTGGCTGCCATCTAGGAACCTAGTATCAACTGGATCTTACACTGACTTCCATCGAATCCTTCAAATTTTCTGATCACACTCAGAATGGATTGTTTGATTGTCGCTCCACTAAACTCTCGTGATGCAATAGACATACTAAATATATATATATATATATATATATAATAATATAAATATCTATATATATATATATATATATATATATATATATATATATATATATATATATATATATATATATATATATATATAATAATATATATAATGACTGAGGATGATTTGAATGAGGTGATTTGATAAAATGCTATGCCCAAGATTACCATCCGAGTGCCGGCGGGGAAGTGGTTCAAATAGCTTCGGCTATCACTTCCTTTTGTCCAGTCGTGATGGTCAAGCGAATTAAGGCGTCCTGTAGATACCAGTTGCGTTGCTCCTGGCAGTATGGGTTCGAGTCACTTCTGGGGTGTGAGTTTTCAGTCGCATATAGTCCTGGGGACCATTCAGGCTTGTTCGCGCATATATATATATATATATATATATATATATATATATATATATATATATATATATATATATATATATATATATATATATATATATATATAATATAAAATCTTAAAATTAAGAACGTATAAACGAGTTCAAGTACGTTTGAGACAATAGAATACATCTCAAAGAGATATAGTAATTTAGGCTATTTCTACCCTCCTTATAAACGAGTTACTCAAGTTTGTAGCTTGAAGTCCTTTGGCAACAAAGTACCTTTAATCCATTCTAAGCCGTTCTTAATTTAATAAGAACCGGGCCGCGAGGACATTGATCCCTGGAAACACCTCTAGGCAACCTTGGTGTATAATTGTCGTGAACAGGAAGCGTTATGCTTATACAGGTTCCGCTAGGCCAATTACTTAACTCCCGGGCACTTAATTTTACTGATAGGTGAACAGAGGCATCAGGTGCCCAACCGTTTCTGTCTGGGCATGGGGAGTGAACCTGGGTCCTCTCAGTTGTGAGCCGAGGACGCAGACCACCATCATATCGCATTGTTGTACTAATTTTTTTATGTAAGTCGGACGAATCTATAGCAAATCTACATAATTTCACGTTTTTACCTAATTCTGATACAAAACATATCATTTATAAATTATAGGTCAAATCCATTGAGAACTTGATCCTGGAACAATTGTCGTACACCTTCGATACTACCATCCTCTGTCCTTGGACGTCATCTTTCCGGGTCGTCGTGTACGGATCCACTTCTTTTAAATTTGTTCACAAGGTCGGGAATCGCTGTGTTTGCAAGACTGCAACCCGTTACTCGCACTTGCTTACAGTCAATATTGACTTATTTAATAAGTGCATATGTGACATACTAATTGATTGTGAATATTTTAGTTTACCTTGAAAAGCTTCATAGAAAACACCGACCTTACCTAATCACCTTAGTATGCTAAGATAAGAATCTTATTGCTTCTTATTGGTGTTTCTTCGGCGTTTTCTATGAAGCTTTTCAAGGTAAACTAAAATATTAACAATCAATTAGTATGTCACATATGCACTTATTAAATAAGCCAATATTTGCTATAAGCAAGTGCGAGAACGGGTTGCAGACTGAGTCCGTGAAATTTCCTTGTAAATCTGATTTCAATATATCAAAATCCGGTGATACGGGACTTAACTAAGGTGCGTTCTTGTATATTAATTACTGTATTAGGGTTAGATTTCTGAAAAAGAGATGAAATAGTTTAGATTTTTTTTAACTTTCTAACATTAAACATGATAAACATCAATAATGTTTTTTTAATTCGTTCAATTTCATAGAAATATATTGCTAATTCTGTGACACCGTGTACGGTTCTATGTATAGTGGAAGTTGTGATGTCATTATGTTGTGAGGTGAGAACTTAGTGAGTTAGTTTAGGCTACTTATAATGCACCCCATACCCATCTTGTGGGCGGTAGTGGAAAGGGTTACAGAGGCACATAATGGGCTCAGGGACTGAACCCCACAATTCATTTAGCTAAGCAAGCAGCCCGTCCTCCAAACAAAGACTCAAAATTCATTCCATGCACCCGCCAAACCCCCAGGTGTTTATGAATGAAAAACGGTTTACACACGACTCACAACTGCTGACGTTCGAACACTTCCGGAACAAGTGCTTCACTGACGACTGGTGTTCGAACCACAACGCTGTAAATGTTTCACCCACGGACTACAAATACAAATAATCGCCAACAGAACCTAAACACCTAACCTAACCTAACCTATGCCTATATATATATATGAACAATGTGCTAATATATTATAATAATTTATATTTGAGAAATTCCTGTTTTGAATGAACAGCATGTAAAAATTTATGAATGCATCTGTGGGGTCGACCGCTGGATGTAATAGACTCGAGTCGAGGACGGATTGAAGAACGTTACAATCTTGTGACCTAGTTACAAATTCAATGCACATCGTCACATCAACAATGGGCTCGAGACCGACCACAAGTACAGTTTCTAAATTAATCAACTGACATATATGGAGAGCTATGTTGTTGTTGTTTTAGATTCAGCGACTGTGAACAAAATTTTCCAAGTAGCACTGGCTATGGTGAGCCCGTAAGTGGAGGCTCTTTGGAGCCATTATCTGTATCAGTAGCTGATACTAGAGATCTGGGGATGGATGGGGTCTTCATGGTGGATTTCAGCCCCTGGAGGACTGGCTGTACCTGTTATGGAGCTGGTGGGGTTAATGTAGACCTCTAGGTCTTCCGTTTTTTCTTTGGCTGGGCCGTGCAGTCGTTGGAGTTCGTTCAATACTAATATGCAGTTGTTATATACTTCATTCCTCCCTCCGTCCCAAATCCTTATCCTGGCCCCTTCCAAGTGCTATATAGTCGTAATGGCTTGGCGCTTTCCCTCTGATAGTTCCCTACCCTTACACCGCATTATAACTAGCTAGAGAGGTGATCAATTTATCAATGCCGTTTTAAGAGTGTGGAATGCTGTAGTTTATTCAGCGATTAGACAATTGTCTTCTCTAACAGAGTCTCATTGCTGGTGTTATTGCTAATTATTGCCTCTGAGGAAGCTGGAGGTTTGTAACATTGTGGCGATGAGTCACAATAACGTGGCTAAAGTATGATGACCAGACCACACACTAGAAGGTGAAGGGACGACCACGTTTCGCTCCGTCCTGGACCATTCCGAAGACACAATCGACTTGAGAATGGTCCAGGACGGAGCGGAACGTCGTCGTCCCTTCACATTCTAGTGTGTAGTCTAGTCATCATAGGTGTTAATGTGTGGTGGAGGATCTTCATGGTATTACAGTAGTGAATGTAATATGCCGCCGCATGTTGAGAAGACTGGTAGTGTTGACCCTCTTGTAACACCAGAGGAGCGCGCTAGGCCATCTGGTGCTCGGTGCCTGCCTGTATAACCTATACACATTAAGCTGCTGCTGTTAACTGTTACTATTGCTGGGATGGTTTTGTGTTGGCATGTTAGCCCCGGGCAGCAGTGTATATTAAGTAGAATGACTGCATTCTGCTTAATTAGGAAATGTATATGTTTATCTCTCAGAATGTTTGGTAATATGTTTATTGTTTGTGATGTGTATCTATGTATGTATTAACACGTTGTACTGAACGGGGTGAGAATAGCTTGAGCTACCTCATCCCTCTGTGTGTATTTTACCTCAATAAACTTATTTCAATTTCAATTCTACTTAATATACATTTCATAAGGTAGGTTCATTTTTGTTTTATTTTTCTGGTCCTCTATTAAATCAGGTGTACAAAACGTTAACACACTCGTGGCAACGTTCCATCTATAGCAGCTAGAGGTGCTGTAATGTTTGGAGGACAAGGTTGCCTTATCCTTATATTTTATACCAAGTCATTACTCTGTAGGCGATGAGTCACAATAACGTGGCTAAAGTATGTTGACCAGACCACACACTAGAAGGTGAAGGGACGACGACGTTTCGCTCCGACCTGGACCATTCTCAAGTCGATTGTGTCTTGAGAATGGTCCAGGACGGACCGAAACGTCGTCGTCGTCCCTTCACCTTCTAGTGTGTGGTCTGGTCAACCAAGTCATTACTCTACAGATATCCAGTGTAAATGTGAGCGTTTGTAGTTTAAAGGAACACCGGAAATTGTTTGTAGAAAGGTGGGTGGTGTGGTTGGTGGTGACGTCACGGCGTCTCCACGGCCAGAAGGACGGCTAAGCACCTTGAAGGTCTTTGCATGACCCCATTTTTGCTTGTGTATATTAGCAAGCCCGCCCGCCCCGATGGAGACTGGCTTTATTACCTCAAGCCTGGGCACCAGGCAGGGCTCAGGGAGTAACACTCCCCAAACCCACTCCAGGCTCCACACGTTGATGCAAGAATAAGCAGTAGGTGATTGATTGATGAAGATTAAGCCACCCAAAAGGTGGCACGGGCATGAATAGCCCGCAAGTTGAGGCCCTTTTGAGCCATTATCAATAGATGATACTGGAGATCTGTGGAGGTGCGACTGCACCCTGCGTGACGGGAGATGTCTCCCGTGGTGTGGAGCAGTAGGCTTCTTGGGTAATAATTATACCCGCCCCCTCCCCCCCATGTAGTGTTCGTCATCCCGTGGCTACTTTTTGGTGTTGGGAGCGTTGGAATGTGAGGAGTGTTGGTGAGTGGTGATGGCACAAGGTCACGGTGACGCTGGCCGTCCTGCCTGGCTACCTGGCCTCCACCTCTCACACACCATCCTCTATATATACATGACCACCATGTGTCTATATCACGAAAATAAACACGTGATTAAAAATGTGACAGTGTCAGACAACGGAGGAAAATTGAAACAGGAATTTCCTTAAGTACTTTAGTATATTAATACATCTTCAGAAGGAATACTCCTTCTGAAGATGTATTAATATACGAAAGTACTTAAGGAAAATCGTGTTTCAATTTTCCTCCGTGGTGTGACACTGTCATACATGACCACCATATTGAAAATAACAGGAATGTCTTCAGTGATGCCAAACCTTCGACACAAGTCCTTGCCAGAACTCCGGCCAAGTTCAGATGCTCAATGGGTTCCAGCACCCAGGTTAAAATACAAAAAATATGATAATTCGAAAAAAAACCTGATACTGTGTTAAATCCTTTATTATACGAGTCCTTATTCTACGCGTCACCCCTTCGGGAAAAGTGAGCTTGTGCCGCCATCTTGGAAATATAACGCTGAAAATGTTTTTGTAAAATACTCAGTTTCTTCTCAATTTTAGCTAAATAGTTAACTAATATTTTTTGAAAGGAAATTTAATTCTTGACGAAAATGGTCCTCCGCAAGTCTTGTGTGAGGTTAACGCTTTCTGAGAAAAAGGGTACAAATATATTTTATCATTAATTTCCAAATAAATTAGACTTCTGGTATATTAAAGTGTTGTTTATTTGCTTGCTTTGTTGTTAAATACTGTACATAGTCATAGGAAAGTCTGTAATGGTAAGCCGATAGTATCAGTAAATGGAGTATTTCTATTTTCAGGACCGGACAGCAGTTTGACTATTACTAGTGTACTAGTACAGCCAATAATAATAATAATACATGTACAGTACTAAGATTCAGGTTTACAGAACCTGTGTCCTGAGCACTCTCCTTTATGGCAGTGAGTCTTGGACACTCCGCGCCCGTCAGGAAAGACAGCTGAATGCCTACCACATGCGCTGCCTTCGACACATCTTGGACATCACCTGGCAGGACAAGGTGACAAACAACAACGTCTTGAGGAGAGCAAGAATCACCAGCATGTACACAATGCTGAAACAGAGACGAATGCGCTGTCTCGGGCACGTTGTGCGAATGGGTGACGGCAGGATCCCCAAGGATTTCCTGTACAGAGAGCTGATGCAGGGAACACGTCCAACAGGCAAGCCCCAGCTACGGTACAAAGACGTATGCAAGAGGGACCTGAAAGCCATGGACGTTGCTGGACGAAAGGCGTTGCTATATGGGAGACACTGGCTGCAGACCGTTCAGCCTGGAGGCAGTCTGTTCAAAGAGGTCTCTCCAAGTTCGAGGAGTCACTTGCCAAGAAATCGGAGGCAAAGAGACAGAGAAGGAAAGCCGGTAGCCAGGAAGACAGACCAGAATCAGACTTCGTTTGTGCTCGGTGTGGGATGGACTGCCACTCTGGGATTGGCCTCATCAGTCACACCAGACGCTGCACCAGGATTGACATCTAGGGCGCAACTCCATAGTCTCCCGAGACTGAAGGATGCCTACTGCTACTACTTATAGTAATAATACATGTGTTGTAGTTATATTACTGTAATTGAAAAAAAAGATTTGGGGTGGACGGTAGAGCGACGGTCTCGCTTCATGCAGGTTGGCACCCCGTCCCATCCCAAATCCTTACCCAAACCCCTTCCCACTGCTATATAGTCGTAATGGTTAGACGCTTTCCTATGATAATTCCCTCCCTCCCTTTTTGTAAAGCATTCATATTTGTGCTTCATTTGCGAAGTGTCTTGTAAATGCTGATAATATTGACAGTAAAGAAAGAGGACTTAAGACATTAAGACAAGTGGAAGAAGAGGAGACACCTTGAAGGACCAACAAGTGTGACACTGCAAGGTCACAGTTAATGACCATTTGTGCAGTTAATATGTCACTAGTCGTTCACTAGGGGAGAAAAACATTGCTGCCGTAGTTAACGCCAGAGGAAAACATCATAGAAATCAGTGTCCAAGTGACAATTTGTTTGATTACAAAACAAACTACTTTTTGCCAAGAATGCTTCGACAAAATTTGTTAAGAGTATTGAAAACCGTGATACAGTGCATAAAGTTGAAACTGTGTACTGTACACACAGAGATCACACTAACGTGATGCATCAAATTAACCCTGTCGTAGCTCAGTCGATTAAGGCAGTGTCTGGGGTGCTCCCGGACGCAGGTTCGAATCCTCGTCACGGCCCTTGTGGATTTGTTCATGTATACTGCACTTTAAAAATAGGGTTCTGGAGGCTGCACAAACTGATGGGAAAGATCATTGGGGCTGAGAAGTAGCCCTGGGAACTAGCGATGTAACAGACATAGTCGCAGGAGAAGGAGGGCATCACAGATCGTGCTCGGTCAAACTGTTTAAGCGATCTACGTTGTTGCCGGAGAGCTTCAGTTCATCACAATCGTGGCAGACCTGAAGATGAACATGTAACCGAGGCAGTTCAACATGTTCATATATCGAGGCTCATCGAGAAGATTGTAAAACCATCACACACAGAGATCACACTTAACGTGATGCATCAAATGAACAAATCCACAAGGGCCGTGACGAGGATTCGAACCTGCGTCCGGGAGCATCCCAGACACTGCCTTAATCGACTGAGCTACGACAGGGTAAAAGGGATGAAACCGAAGTTCTACTGAACTTACTGGATCCCGTAGCCTCTCCGAGGCACAAACCAGGATTTTACGCAACCCCCCCCCCCCTGCACCCGAGCTATGTCAACAGACCGTTCTCCCTCTTCGCCCTTACATCATCACCGGACGCAGGTTCGAATCCTCATCACGGCCCTTGTGGATTTGTTCAATGTAAAAACATGTTACCTACCCTCACAAACCCAATGTAACTTACTGTAAATGAATAGATAAATATACATTCTCATTAAATGAAGTGTTTCAAGATTTCATGGAGGCTGTACCTGCTGACAAGACAAGACAAGAACAGGCTTCATGTTGTTTATGATGAGTCCATTATCACTTATAGACATGACTCAGAACCAACCATTTGTTTTTGTGATAATGGCCATAAGGTTCCTACAAATAATTTTTACAATACACGAACAGGAAGAACGTATTGTACAAGCTGGTGCAGAAATTGTTAGAGAGGATATTACATCCAAATTACATGATATTGATAAATACCTTTTAAATATACAATATATATATATATATATATATATATATATATATATATATATATATATATATATATATATATATATATATATATATATATATATATATATATGTCGTACCTAATAGCCAGAACGTACTTATCAGCCTACTATTCAAGGCCCGATTTGCATAATAAGCCAAGTTTTCATGAATTAATGTTTTTTCGACTACCTAACCTACCTAACCTAACCTAACCTAACTTTTTCTGCTACCTAACCGAACTTAACCTATGAAGATAGGTTAGGTTAGGTTAGGTAGGGTTGGTTAGGTTCGGTCATATATCTACGTTAATTTTAACTCCATTAAAATAAATTGACCTCATACATAATGAAATGGGTAGCTTTATCATTTCGTAAGAAAAAAACTAGAGAAAACATATCAATTCATGAAAACTTGGCTTATTAGGCAAATCGGGCCTTGCATTGTAGGCTGATAAGTGCGTTCTGGCTACTAGGTACGACATATATATATATATATATATATATAATATATAAATATATAATATAAATATATAAATATTTAATATAAACTTATAAATACCAACACTTGCGTTCCTCGATGCTGTTGAACCTGATATACCTGAATCTCTCCATCTGTTACTGGAAACGATAATTTTATTCATTTATCATACAATTACAAGGAACTGAGGAATATTGGAAAACTCAAATCATGTCAGTCGTACATGCAATCCTTACTGCAGCTAACCCAACATATTTTCTTTCTCACCTATAAATTGATCTTGAGGCAATGTTAAGCAAGGCATTTAATTTGGTTCGATTCTAAATTTGGCATTTAATTTGGTTCGATTCTAAATTTGGCATTTAATTTGGAAATTTGGTTCTAAATACCTTATGAATTCAGTATCGTCTCTGCTCTAGGCAAGAAATTGAGTTATTCGAAACCTCAGAACATCGGGAACTTAGTGATACCGGAATTATTTTCTCAGTTTGTTAGATAACGCCGATGTCAATACTGATATGATATTGATCTATCTTGAGGTTATCTTGAGATGATTTCGGGGTTTTTTAGTGTCCCCGCGGCCCGGTCCTCGACCAGGCCTCCACCCCCAGGAAGCAGCCCGTGACAGCTGACTAACACCCAGGTACCTATTTTACTGCTAGGTAACAGGGGCATAGGGTGAAAGAAACTCTGCCCATTGTTTCTCGCCGGCGCCCGGGATCGAACCCGGGACCACAGGATCACAGTCCAGTGTGCTGTCCGCTCGGCCGACCGACTCCCTTTGATACTTGTAAGAAGTGCCGGACCAACAAACCTGTGATGGATGTGTGTCCCTGCGGGCCGATCCAAGCAACAGCCTGTTGGACCAAGTTATCACAAGTCGAGCCTATTCACAGTAGAAGAACTTCCGAAACCCTCTACAGGTAATCTCCAGGTAAACGAGGGAGCATTGATGGTGAACTCCCGAAGGAAGGGAGTGTAGGAGTGGCCAGTGAGAAACAAGCTGTTCAGTTTGCTGAATGGGTGACTCTTTTCACACAAAATGATATCATTATCTTGTGAAATGTTTCCTCAAGTGTGAGTGTGGACATGAGGCCAGGTAGCAGAGTGTGAGGCAGGACTCCCAAGAACATTTGGATGTTCTTGTCTAGAACATGTCCTCCGTCTAGAACATAACATTTCCTCCGCTCACAATTAAGGTTACGAAGGTCAGCATCTTGTAGGTCCCATAATTCACATCCATACAAGTTATTTACCATTGTTAAAGAACAGCACATTCGACCAGGTATCAAGACCACCAAATTCACAAATAGTGACATTTGTTCTACCTTCAGGACTAATTGCATCAGAAACATTTAAAAGCGGACCCTTTAAGGATATAATATGCCCCTAATTCTTTACAGAATACCTTACTGGAATAATTCTGACTAGGAATTTTAGAGTGCAATCTTGATAACACGAGTCGTGAGAGTTACAAGCCACCACAGTACATCTTGGAAGATTGAACGTTAGGTTGTATTAGCATTATATCTTTCACATGTTTCTATAAAAGTTTCCAAAGTCTCTTTGCTCAGTGTAAGTAGAAGTAGATCATCACTATAACAAAAAAAACATTGGCCTTAGTACTTAGTACTTAGTAGTGTTCTTAGGATATCCTAAGATATCCTAAGAACATACAGCGCATGCGAAAGTCATCTCTCCTGGCTCTTAAACTACTTTTATCAATGGCTTAAGATGGCAAACAGAATTGGACTGAGAACAGTACCTTGTTTTGCCCCATTTTTTAGAGAGAAAATTTCAGGGAGGACATTACTCCAGTTTATAGCTAATTTACATACCTGATAAGGAATATATAAATATCTTGCGATGACAGGACATACTTTTATATTAAGTACTTCTCTAATATGTTTGAACCACGAACCTTTCCACCACGAACCTACACAGCGTTCTTGAGTTAACCAGTTTTGTAAGCAAAGGAAAATAGATCAGTAGTCATTTCATTAAACCGGTGGCTAGAAAGACGGGGTCCAAGATCTAAAGCTCGATCCTTCATGCACTAATTGGTGGGTAGACACTGTAATAATGTATTAATATTAAACTAGTTTAGAGCGTTGTCGCTGTATTCGTATTCAAGGAAGGATTTGTGGTAATAGCGCCGCCTTGGCTGAAGGTCAAGGGTAGTGTAGTGTGTGACGGCTCAAGGATATCCTAAGAACATCCGCATATATTTGGCACTATTGTTTAAGTCAGTCTATGTATGTACCAGTTTAGAACACCAGCCGAGCGGACAGCACATTGGACTTGTGATCCTGTGGTCCTGGGTTCGATCCCTGGCGCCGGAGAGAAACAATGGGCAGAGTTTCTTTCACCCTATGCCCCTGTTACCTAGCAGTAAAATAGGTACCTGGGTGTTAGCCAGCTGTCACGGGCTGCTTCCTGGGGGTGGAGGCCTGGTCGAGGACCGGGCCGCGAGGACACTAAAAGCCCCGAAATCATCTCAAGATAACCAAGGTCAATTGTAACACGCACGGACGAACAAGGGGACACAGGTGGAAACTTCTTACCCAAATGAGCCACAGAGACGTTAGAAAGAATTTGTTCGGTGTTTGAGTAGTTAATAAATGCAATGAATTAAACAGTGATGTGGTGGAGGCTGACTCCATACACAGTTTCAAATGTAGATATGATAGAGCCCAGTAGGCTCAGGAACCTGTACACCAGTTGATTGACAGTCGAGAGGCGGGACCAAAGAGCCAAAGCTCAACCTTCGCAAGCACAACTAGGTAAGGACACTCGCGGAGTCGAGGAGTAATGTCCTTCTCGTACATTTCTCTCTAAAAAAAAAAATGGGGCAAAAACAAGGTTCTGTTCTTAGTCCAATTATATTTGCTATTTTGAGCCATTGTTACTGTGGGCCTCACGGCTGGGTGGACAGCGCTCGGGATTCGTAGTACTAAGGGCCGGGGTTCGATTCCCGGCCGAGACAGAAACAAATGGGCAAAGTTTCTTTCACCCTGATACGCCTGTTCAAATAAGCAGTAAATAGCTACCTGGAAGTTAGACAGCTGTTACGGGCTGCTTCCTGGGTGTGTATGCGTGTGTTAGAGGGAAATATATGCAGTAGATATAATAGAGGAACAATATATTGAGAATTAAGACCGAGGAAGATAGGAAAGGGCTCAAAGATGACCTAGACAAATTGAAGGAATGGTCCAACAAATAGCTTCTAAAGTTCAACGTGAGTAAATGTAAAGTAATGAAGCTAGGTGGAGGGAGCAGGAGGCTAGACCCAGGATACCGAATGGGAGACGAAGTACTCCAAGAATAGGACAAAGCTCTAGGAGTTGATATCACACTAAACCTATCTCCTGAAGCCCACATCAAAAGGATATCATCAGCGGCTTATGCGAAAGAACTGAAGCATAAGGCGAGTACAGTTTGGTGGACGTTTTGTGCTGCCATAAACATAGGCTTCGGTTCTAAACAAATATCTTATTATACTGGTGCTTCAAGGCGGTTGGAAGTCATTTCGATAATTTCGTCAAGTCTGGTTGATGGGGTTCTGGGAGTTGTTCTACTGCCCAAGCCTGGCCCGAGGCCAGGCTTGACTTGTGAGAGTTTGGTCCACCAGGCTGTTGGTTGATACCTGGTTGATGGGGTTCTGGGAGTTGTTCTACTGCCCAAGCCCGGCCCGAGGCCAGGCTTGACTTGTGAGAGTTTGGTCCACCAGGCTGGTGCTTGGAGCGGCCCGCAGGCCCACATACCCACCACAGCCCGGTTGGTCATTTTGGAAGTCGGTAATTTTTTTCCTATTGGATTCAAGTGTTTGGAACAGCCCGTCTTCAGACCAAATCCATTACTATAAGAACCCACACCCCCGCTTAAACCACCTGTGTAATTATCTATATATTTGTGATGGTCTGAAAACTTATTACGGTTCCAGTAATAGTCTACATGTAAACTGGCAAATGAACCGGTCATAAACAGAGATTATTCTAACGTTATAAGTTTAATAGGTTGATTTAAAATAGGAAAAGTGTATACTGATAATGTTTTCTTTGAGGAATCTAATTTCCTGTCAACGAAATTCGAGGGCACACTGAAATGATTTTCGATTTCCATATTTCACATTATCGTCAGTAATACATCGTATTGACGTAACCAAACGTAATGAAACCTAACCTAACCTTAACCTCAAGTAACCCCTAACCCAACCATGGATAGAGAGTAGATAATAGCACATTATGTAGTCATCTATCCATTCCCCTGAGTGGACATCTCCCAGAGGACAGGTTGTTGGGACAATATAGTCTTGACAACAGAGATGGGGACATATAGGTCTTAATTCAACTACAGAAATACTAGTACTTCTACTAGCGCCGCTAGTTGTGTTTGTGTAGAGGTCAGTCAGTTGTTTAACCTGACACTGATAGTTGGTGTGTGTAGTGTGCAAGTATTGTGTCTATAATACTTACATGCTGCTGCAGTCCGTCCTGCAGAAGATTGGACTGAGCCGTCGGTGTAGACACAGTGCTCCTGAGATCTTAGAGTTATGATGGACGACCCAATTGTTTACAAACAGTCTATTGATAAACAACTCCCAAATCGAGGGATGATGATCAGGGAAATTTGTAATTCTACATAAAAGTATAAAAAACTATAGGCATATTCGTTAAAATCTTCATATGTACTATATTATTCACTCATACATACATTTTTCACGGTATTTGCGCCGTGGGTTCTACGACCCATAACTACTCGGTGTAAAAATGAAAGCCATAACCAACTCTAACTTTAGTTAGTTTGCAGTAACCTTATGTAAATCCTTCGACATTCTAAATATAAAACCACTACGCACATTTTCACGCGTAGCCTTGTAAAGCCAATGCCAAACGATTTTAGACAAACTCAGACGACTGTAGACAATCTCAGACAATACACGAGAACTTCTTTGTGATATGTCACAATAATGTGGTGGAGGTCAACCCAACCCCACACGTACGAAATGACAGTGACGATATTTGGCATCCTTTATTATTATTAATATCTTTATTGTCAAATTTTAATTACAATTTTGCCTAATCTGAGGAATTCAATTAGGTCTTATTAGAGTGAGGATAATGCTGGTATTCCCTGTCATACACAAGCCAATAGGTCTAAACTGTAGGCTGAAGCACATATATATCATGGTTACAAACAGTGTTTCAGTGTGTGAATATGTAAATACAACTTTCTACTGTGCACTGGCACACAAGGGCAGGGATGGGTTTGTAAGATATGCAGCTTAAAAATAATATAAATAAAATTATTCTTCATTCTTATTTTTAAGTTGCATCTCTTACAAACCCATCCCTGCCCTTGTGTGGTAGTGTACAGTAGAAAGTTCATATTCTTAAGTTACATATTCACACACTGAAACACTGTAACCATGATACATATGTGCTTCCGCCTACAGTTTAGACCTATTGGCTTGTGTATGACAGTGAATACCAGCATTATCCTCACTCTAATAAGACCTAATTGAAATCCTCAGATTAGGCAAAATTGTAATTAAAATTTGACAATAAAGAATAAATTTAGGATAAATTGTTAGGATGTCGTCCAGTATACCAGATTCAATGAAATAGTTACACAGTTGGTGATACAGGAGGCCAGGAAGTCTATAATATTTTACGGTTTCACATTCAACAATATAGTGTTCTAGTGAATGCATTAAAGGTTTATCACAGAGTTTACAATCTGAGTATTCTGGTAGTGGCTCAGCATCACTAACCTGCCAGATGTGTCTATAGCCAAGGTGAATTACCGCAATGACTACATCACATTGCCTGGTCCGGTTACTGTGCTGACCATACAAATACCTATTATTACAAAAGTTGTCATAGCTTATCATTAGATATTGTGTTTGGCATCCTTAGGGATATTTAGCGCCTTCTGAATGCGAGTTGGGTTAATAATACATTTAACAATTTAAAAGAGACTAACAAACTTTCAATTGATATTGTGTACTAATATGGTATATCTGAATTTAGTATATATCTTAATTTAATATGTCACTCTGCTTTGGCTGGATCTACTTACAGCTTCTATTAGTGACTAACTCTTGGTGAGTCCTTAGTGACTAACTCTTGGTGAGGTCTTAGTGACTAACTCTTGGTGAGGTCTTAGTGACTAACTCTTGGTGAGTCCTTAGTGACTAACTCTTGGTGAGGTCTTAGTGACTAACTCTTGGTGAGTTGTTAGTGACTAACTCTTGGTGAGTTGTTAGTGACTAACTCTTGGTGAGTTGTTAGTGACTAACTCTTGGTGAGTTGTTAGTGACTAACTCTTGGTGAGTTGTTAGTGACTAACTCTTGGTGAGTTGTTAGTGACTAACTCTTGGTGAGTTGTTAGTGACTAACTCTTGGTGAGTTGTTAGTGACTAACTCTTGGTGAGGTCTTAGTGACTAACTCGTGTTAGCTTCTTCTTTAGCAGCTATGTTATTTGTTATTAATTTGTGTAATAATAATTCTCACATATCAAACCAGTCTTCTACCACCATATATTTGACTTAAGCCTGGTATCAATTACACAATCTATTACTAAATTTAGCCGTAAATTACTGTTAAAAACTGCTTAAATTTAAATTATACACCATCTATTAATGAGTAATGAAGTCAAATTTGTTATGGAAACTTATCATTCATATTATAATTATTTAAACTCGTACCTGCCAATGGTAAATTGACGTAAACTACTGCATAAACTCAAAATATCATACGTAAAAAAATATATACGTAACGTATCGAAAAAATATTATAATTATTTAAGAATGAAATCGTCACCCGAATAACATTAATCATATGCGATATTTTTTAAGATTTAAACTCTGTGCTAACTTCTAAATCGTTGCCACTTCTCGCTGGAGGACTCGGTTCATATATTGGCTTAAAACTTTATTTATTTATTTATTTATATATATACAAGAAGGTACATTGGGATTGTGAGGATACATAGCATAGTAATTACATTCTTGTAAAGCCACTACCAAGCCACAACTTGCCCCAAACGCTCTACATGTCATCAAGCACATACCTGTAGCTTTCTTGCATCTTATTTGTAGCAAATTTACTTCACTAAAATAAATGCGTTTACGTACCTTACCTTGAGGTTACCTTGAGGTGCTTCCGGGGCTTAGTGTCCCCGCGGCCCGGTCGTCGACCAGGCCTCCTGGTTGCTGGACTGATCAACCAGGCTGTTGGACGCGGCTGCTCGCAGCCTGACGTATGAGTCACAGCCTGGTTGATCAGGCTGTGACGTTTCCAGACACGAGACATTTCCACCAAGTTCGTTTTCCGTTTGTTAGAACTTAATATATTGTAATGGTAGACTGTATTAGCTAGGGTTAAGATGTATTGGGTTGAAGTGGGTTAGGTTTGGTGAGTTTGGGTTGGGTTTTATTGAGCTAAGTTAATCGCACTTTCTTATAGTCAATATTGACTTATTAATTAAGTGCATATGTGACATACTAATTTATTGTGAATATTTTAGTTTACCTTGAAAAGCTTCATAGAAAACACCGACCTCACCTAACCTTCTTAGTATGTTAAGCATCTTATTGCTTCGTAATTACAATTATTACTTAACCTATACCTTTAAGTTAAGTGGGTCTCAAAATCCGCTGGCGAATTGTCTTGTGTACGATGTGACTTGTATCCTATTCCTCTTCCTTATTTCCTGTCTTTTCGTCTCCTTATCCGTTTCTCGGTTCGTCCTATGTCACTTCTCCCCGTTCTATTTTCCTTTGTTCATTTCTTTCACTTCCATTCCTCACTTTTCATTCTTTTCTTCATTGTTCATTCAAGGCTTTTCCTTTCCCATGTATCTCTTTCCTTCACCATTTCTTTGGCCAGTGTGTGCTTGTTGAGCACTTGGGTTATCATTATTATTATTAACATCTTTATTCACAAAATTAATTACAATTTTGCCTAATCTGAGGATTTTGATAGTCTTATTAAAGTGAGGATAATGGTGGTATTCACTGTCACGCAGGACAGAGGGTCTGGACTTGTGATCCTGTGGTCCTGGGTTCGATCCCAGGCGCCAGTGAGAAACAATGGCCAGAGTTTCTTTCACCCTATGCCCCTGTTACCTAGCAGTAAAATAGGTCCCTGGGTGTTAGTCAGCTGTCACGGGCTGCTTCCTAGGGATGGAGGCCTGGTCGAGGACCGGGCCACGGGGACACTAAAGCCCCGAAATCATCTCAAGATAACCTCAAGATGGTGTGATAACGTAGGCACGGTGGAGTGGACCCATCCCAGGATGACGCGGCCAGTGTGTGAACTCTCCTGGGGCCCCCCCCCGGGGCCCACTCCCCCCACCCTTCACCCTCACCTCTGACTCCCCAAGGTCATTCACTCACTCCTGGGGTATGTGGCCACTGCTTCCCTCACCCTCTCCATGGAGGACACAAGAAAATGTATATATGCTGGTTAGCATTGGAAATGTCTGGCCACATCTGTGGTAGACAATAATAATAATAATAAAAAAAACGGCTTCTTAGCTGGGGATTGTTCTTGTCACACTGCTTCTTGCCTGCTGAAAAAATAATATACATAAATATATATAATACTGTAAAGTAAATCTCACATTATATTACGAACCACAATAACTTAATAATATTTCATTCAGGAGGACTATTCGAGCCTTAAACCGGGGACCAGAAAAGCGTAAACCTGTAGTTCTACCAACCTTACTATAAATCCATCATAATAATAAAAGCTCTGAGGGATGCCCAACTGTTGTTCATCTGAGACTTTAAACCTACCCCATGTTATTGTGGTTATCAATATATATGATGGCATAGAGACCCAAATACCGCCATTACCCAGTTGGTATCCCAGGGAAGGATTATAATTTCAGTTGAATACCGGTTAGGCATCTCTGAGATATTGTGTTTATAGTGTAGTGTAGTTGTTGGAGCAGTGTGGTGTGTTTGTAGTGTAGTTGTTGGACCTACTAACCCGTCCTAATAGAACGTCGCATTTGTGACGTATAATCTACCTAAGACCCAAATTTGCCGTACTAGAAAAATGTTAGCGGCTTGCGACATTAACATTTTGTCCCGTTTTCTGTCGGTGAGTCCTCTGGTAGGTTAGGAGAAGGGCACTATGGTACGACAGTTTCTAGACGTTGGGGATCCTTAGGAGGACGGGGTTCGTATTCTGAGGTTTCGTTGGTCCTGTGAATGAAACGTTATTAATCTAACCACGTTAATAGTTCTATGATCTATTAGCCACGTTAATAGATCTAAATGATCTATGGCATTGTGGTTTGTCAAATATCTGTACTACAAGAGAGAATGTCTCTCATATTCACACATTACTAGAATATGATAGATTAATGTATAGAGATAGATATAAATAGATGGATAAATAGGTGGATAGAAATATATATAGATAAATAGATGGACGGATAGATAGAGATAATCTCTCCAACCTCACTTATCGTCCCTTGCTCTACAGTACGTCCTCCTTGATTTTAGCATTTATTATTTGTTGTTGTTGTTGACTTGTTGGCTAGTGTGACAGTTTAAAGTGGTTTGGCAGTGGTGGGGGGGGGGGGGGGGGTGGAGTGGGGGGAAATGTAGTAACCCTAACCTCGCGGCGACTCTCTTTGCACCTGTTGTACCCCCACACCTGTTTCTCTGAGAGTTGTCTCATTGAGTCACTCTCCCTTACCCCCTCTCCTCGTTATCTTCCCTTCTCTCTTCCTTCCCCCCCCCCCTTCCCTCCCTTTCTACCACGCCCTTCTTCTCCTCGTTCCTTTCCGCCACGTCCTTTCTGCCCCCCTTCCCTTCCTTCCCCCTACCCTTCCTTCCCCCTACCCTTCCTTCCCCCTTCCCTTCCTCTCCCTCTCGTGACATCTGCACCTTGTTCTTCCCCTCCTCCCCACCATTTCCTTCTGCCGTGGTCGTCCACGCCAGCAGGTGGGTGGTCGCAGCGGTGTTGGAGCAGCCTTGACAAGGACACGGCATGAGGCCAGCCGTGTGTGTGTGTCCTCACCTAGTTGTGCTTGCGGGGGTTGAACTCTGGCTCTTTGGTCCCGCCTCTCAACTGTCAATCAACAGGTGTACAGGTTCCTGAGCCTACTGGGCTCTTATCATATCTACACTTGAAACTGTGTATGGAGTCAGCCTCCATCACATCACTGCCTAATGCATTTCATTTACTAACTACTGTGACACTAACAAACTTATTTCTAATGTGTCTATAGCTCATCTGGATACTCGGTTTCCACTTGTGTTCCCTTGTTCGTGTTCCACCCGTGCTAAATAATGTCCTTATCTACCCTGTCAATTCCCCTGAAAATCTTGTATGTGGTTACCATGTCTTCCCGAACTCTTCTGCTTTCCTGCGGCGTGATGTGCAATTCACACAGCCTTTCCTTGTAGCTCATAGCTCTTAGTTCTGGGACTAATCTAGTGGCATACTGCTGAACCTTCTCCAGCTTCGCCTTGTGCTTGACAAGGTATGGCCTCCATGCTGGGGCTGAATACTCCATGATTGGTCCTACAAGTGGGGTACACTAGCGTCTATATTCCTTACACAAGTTTCTGCTGCACGCACAAGTGTACTCATCTAATTGTGCTTGCGGGGGGGGGGGGTTGAGCTTTGGCTCTTTGGTCCCGCCTCGTGTGTGTGTGCTCTGCTGCCGTTGACATCGTGATTTTATTTTTAATTTATCTCGTCGGATTATCTGACTCATTAAACTAATCCGTTGGCATAAATTGCCGTAACTTTAATAAATGAGAATTATTATGGTGGAAACGAAGATGGCATTTCTCCAAGTATAACTAGCCATTTGGTGAGAATAATAATTTGGTATAATAACATTTGGTATATTTGAATAACATTTGGTAACATTTGGTATAATAATATTGCTCTAATTCATCATGTAGAACATGGTAGCAACTCGCTTTGTACTTAACATTTTTAATATAAAAGTGCTTGGATACCTGTGGAGATTCGTGCTGAAAACAACAGATTAGCAGCTGGGTTGTAGTAACCCGTTCTCAGACCATGTACATTCCATCCAGCGGTCGACCCCACAGACGCATTCATAAATTTTAACATGATGGACATTCAAAACAGAACTTTTCTGAGATATAAATTATTATTATATATTAGCATACTGTTCTTCTCTAACCCTTTAGCGTCTTCTCCCCGTCTTCCTCCTCTCCTCCTCCTTATTCTCTCTCACAGCACAGCTGGACGATTCAAATAAGTTTATTGAGGTATAAATTCACACAAAGGGATGAGGTAGCTCAAGTTATTCTCACCTCGTTCAGTACATCGTGTTAATATATACATAGACACTCACAAACAATAAACATATTACCGAACATTCTGAGTGACCAACATATATACTTCTTCCTGTACGCAAGCAGTATGTTACCAGACGTATACACAAATACCTTTATGACTAGGTATATCTTGGTTATCTTGAGATGATTTCGGGGCTTTAGTGTCCCCGCGGCCCGGTCCTCGACCAGGCCTCCACCCCCAGGAAGCAGCCCGTGACAGCTGACTAACACTAGGTAACAGGGTGAAAGGGTAATAGGGTGAAATAAACTCTGCCCATTGTTTCTCACCGGCGCCTGGGATCGAATCCAGGACCACAGGATCACAAGTCCAGCGTGCTGTCCGCTCGGCCGACCGGCTCCCAGGTACACAGACAATTTTTAATTGACATTCAGACAATTCAACAAAAGGTTACAATCTTGGTACAAAATTCTTTAGATCTTTCTCTAGAATATCATGAACCTTTCCGTTGTGACACATCCAGGCTATTTGTTCAGGAACAGTCCTTATCTCAGTGTTTCTATATACAATAATCAACGGGCAATCAAGAACACAATGGGTGAGGGTGTGAGGTTATCTTGAGTGTTTTCGGGGCTTAGTGTCCCCGCGGCCCGGTCCTCAACCAGGCCTCCTTTTTTGTTACACACCCCCAGGAAGCAACCCGTAGCAGCTGTCTAACTCCCAGGTACATATTTACTGCTAGGTAACAGGGGCATCAGGGATGAAAGAAACATTTAGCCCATTTGTCTCCGCCTTCACCGGGGATCGAACCCGGAACCTCAGGACTACGAATCCGAAGCGCTGTCCACCCAGCTATCTGGCGCCCATGTCCGAGACCTTAACATAGCACATAGTTTACACTTGGTGTCATTATCATTAACACCTATCCCATATACCCAGTAATATTTGTACCCAAGCCAGGGGCCAGATTCACGAAGCAGTTACGCAAGCACTTACGAACGTCTACATCTTTCCTCAATCTTTGACGGCTTTGGTTACATTTATTAAACAGTTTACAAGCATAAAAACTTCCCATTCAACTGTTGTTATAAACAGTCTCCTGGTGCTTCGGAGCTCATTAACTGTTTAATTTAATAATTGGAAACAAAGCCGCCAAAGATTGAGAAAAGATGGACTGGTTCGTAAGTGCTTGCGTAAGCGCTTTCGTGAATCTGGCCCCCCTGGCCGCACGTGCAGTCACTCCTCTCCTCCTCCTCTTTATATATATACACACACACACACACACACACACACACACACACACACACACACACACACACACACACACACACACATTCTTATAGACGCCTATGCGTGCCGTAAGCCTCTGACTGACCTGCTAAGTGTTAAACATTTCATCTTAGGTGCTGGATGAGGGTTTATGCCTCGTATATTGACCGAGACATATCGCTTAAAACGTAGCTGAGCTTGATGTTAATACTGTGGGCTGGTGGTCCAACAGCCTGGCTGATCAGTCCGGCAACCAGGAGGCCTGGTCGACGACCGGGCCGCGGGGACGCTAAGCCCCGGAAGCACCTCAAGGGTAAGGTGGTTGGCGCGGGTCGCAGCTCACGTGTTTTGATGCGATTATTGCTGTATGTAATTGTTGTTGACGCCGCCTGCACGAACTGTTGTGGAGTGCCTGGCGCAGGAAGGTAACCGGGTCTCATGTCATCCTTCATCAAGGAGAGGCTACAGGAGGTACTCATTGGTCTACTAGGGTGGCTATGATGGTGAGGCCTGGTAACTAGACGAGGGGTATACTGGGAGCCGGTCGGCCGAGCGGACAGCACGCTGGACTTGTGATCCTGTGGTCCTGTGGTCCTGGGTTCGATACCAGGCGTCGGGGAGAAACAATGGCCAGAGTTTCTTTCACCCTATGCCCCTGTTACCTAGCAGTAAATAGGTACCTGGGTGTTAGTCAGCTGTCACGGGCTGCTTCCTGGGGGTGGAGGCCTGGTCGAGGACCGGGCCACGGGGACACTAAAGCCCCGAAATCATCTCAAGATAACCTCAAGATTTTCTTCGCCTTCCTCCTACCACCATAATACACGCGGGGAAACAGCTTTGGCAGATTACGTATTGCCATACACGCTTAACTCGCGCCACATAATGGAACGCTCCCCTGCTCCTTACTCTCCAAACTGTATTGTCCCATTGTCAGAGGCGTACAGTTAAGGATTGGCGTCAGGTCAATCCCCCCCGGCCAGCGGCCAGATTCACAAAGCAGTTACGCAAGCACTTACAAACCTGTACATCTTTTCCTCAATCTTTGGCGGCTTTGTTTACAATTATTACACAGTTAATGAGCTCCGAAGCACCAGGAGGCTGTTTATAACAATAACAACAGTTGATTGGCAAGTTTTCATGCTTGTAAACTGTTTAATAAATGTAACCAAAGCCGTCAAAGATTGCGAAAAGATGTACAGGTTCGTAACTGCTTTCGTGAATCTGGCTTCAGGATACTAGCCTAGACCAAATTGCTCCCCAGTCATACTAAAGGTAAGTTAAGTGGGGTCTGGTTGATGGGGTTCTGGGAGTTGTTCTACTCCCCAAGCCCGGCCCGAGGCCAGGCTTGACTTGTGAGAGTTTGGTCCACCAGGCTGTTGGTTGATACCTGGTTGATGGGGTTCTGGGAGTTGTTCTACTCCCCAAGCCCGGCCCGAGGCCAGGCTTGACTTGTGAGAGTTTGGTCCACCAGGCTGTTGCTTGAAGCGGCCCGCAGGCCCACATATACCTGGTTGATGGGGTTCTGGGAGTTCTTCTACTCCCCCAAGCCCGGCCTGAGGCCAGGCTTGGGGAGTAGCCTGGCCTCACTTACCTTTTTACAAAGGTGTGACATAGACATTTGTTGAGTAAGTTGCTGTACCCTTACTCAGGATTTGTGGGTAACACTTTACACAAGACGTGTTAAGTTTAGTAGGCTTTCTTTTGAGAAGGTCGGGGGGAAGGGGCTACACGGACGTGGCGACCAGCTGGCAAGGTGGGTGACACGTCAGCGGCGTGTGACAGTCACATGACAAGGTGGGTGACACGTCAGTGACGTGTGACAGTCACATGACAAGGTGGGTGACACGTCAGTGACGTGTGACAATCACACGACAAGGTGGGTGACACGTCAGTGACGTGTGTAAGCTGTAATTCTGTACAAACATGTGCTGATAACGGGCTCACCATAGCCCGTGCTACTTGGAACTTTTTGTTCCAGGTAGCCAATCTTTAACAACAACAACTTGTGCTGATAGCGACAGTTCGTGGCACTCTCGCACGCACGCTGATGCACTCTCGCACGCAATCTCGTGTGTCCATATCTCACGCATAAAACTAAATTGGAGAAGGTTCAGAGGTTTGCCACCAGACTAGTACCCGAACTGAGGGGCATGAGCTGTGAGGAGACACTACGGGAGTTAAACCTCACCCCCGCTGGAAGACAAGAGTGTTAAGGGAGGGACATAATCACCACATACATGATTCTCACAGGAATTGATAGGGTAGACAAAGAGGGGCACAGGCACTAAAGGAAACAGTTGGAAATTGAGTGCCCAAATGTGCCATAAAGATATTAGAAAGGATTTGTTTAGTGTCAGAGTAGTTAATAAATGGAATGCATTAGACAGTGATGTGGTGGAGGCTGACTTCATACACAGTTTCAAGTGTAGATATGATAGAGCCCAGTAGGCTCAGGAATCTGTACACCTGTTGATTGACAGTTGAGAGGCGGAACCAAAGAGTCAGAGCTCAACC
This sequence comes from Procambarus clarkii, assembly GCF_040958095.1. NCBI lineage: Eukaryota > Metazoa > Arthropoda > Malacostraca > Decapoda > Cambaridae > Procambarus > Procambarus clarkii. The sequence goes on from NC_091213.1 coordinate 5,073,244, forward strand.
CCCGCAAGCACAACTGAGCACACCACGAGCGTACCTCTCATCCTGTAACTACACTTAGGTAATTACAATCACACACGCACGCATCAAAGCACATTAGTATTTGCATACCTTTTGGTACCTGTAAAGTACAACACAAAATCGTAATATATTAAAAGGTATGTGGCGCACAGAAAGTGTAGCACTGGCAGGAATTAGACTGATCAGCACGTAGTGACTGGTGAAGACCGGTGAGCACGCAGACTGGTGAGGGCCCCCTCACCAGTGACGGGGAGGGGGTCAGAATGGTTTGTGGCTGGCGGTCATCAGCTTGGGCAGTAGTGTTTACTGGACCAACACGATGATGGTCGTGTACACATCTCTCGTCACCACCACCACCCTTACCCAGCCATTAATTCCCACCCTCTCCTGCCCTCCTACACCCCTGCTGCCACGCATGCATACCTCTACTTCTGCTGCCTTCCTACACCCCTGCTGCCACGCATGCATACCTCTACTTCTGCTGCCCTCCTACACCCCTGCTGCCACGCATGCATACCTCTACTTCTGCTGCCCTCCTACACCCCTGCTGCCACGCATGCATACCTCTACTTCTGCTGCCCACCTACACCCCTGCTGCCACGCATGCATACCTCTACTTCTGCTGCCTTCCTACACCCCTGCTGCCACGCATGCATACCTCTACTTCTGCTGCCCACCTACACCCCTGCTGCACGTCTCTACTTTTGCACCTTCCCTGCTGCATTTATGCACACCTCTACCTCAGCTGCCTATCTTCTTCCCTACTGCTAATCTCCTGCTGCCCAACTCCTCCCCTGCTGCCAATATCCTCCTGCTGCCCATCTCCCCTGCTGGTCACCTCCACTACTGCCCATCTCCTCTACTAATGCCCATCTCTTCCCTTGCTGCCCATCTCTTTCCCTGCTGCCCATCTCCTTCCCTGCCACCTCTCTCCTCCCCTCCTGCCCACCTTCTTCCCATATCACATTTCCGGGATGTAAGACCAACCTCACCTATCAAAAAACCCGAAGACATTGATGAATTTCATAACTTTGAATGAAGAACGCAATTTTTATCCTCAAATCAGAACTAATCAAATTTGTGGATTTATTTATAATAAAATAATTATAAAATTAAACCAAGTCCTCCATTGTTAGCTATCTGTTATATAAATGTGGTCAATATCCATAGTTTCTTTACTCATTCTGACCTGGAATTCTCACGTCAGCATAGCTCAGTGAGGCTGTGTGTGTGTTAGATGCTCATTAGTTTGCATAAATATCACAATCTGGCAAATCGGATAACTATAAGAATTGCTCGCTGTGGTGATCCAGAGCTGAGAGAATTGCCCCCTACAAGGGTTAAACAATTTCTTAACTCACTACTTAATGTCAGCAGCTATAAGGCCCAAATTTCATGTTCCTAATGCCAGACGTCTTGATGAATGTTACAGGATGTAAAAGCTATTTTTATTTTGTAATCATTTGGTGAAAGACTATTTGTTGTTGATTGACTGCATTTTGCTTCCAAATCTAGTTCTATGAAATAGGATGTTTGTATGTTTGTCTGGCCAAGATTGGAGACCAAGTGTTTGGAGTTCGCCTCATTAAACTTTACAAGATGACTGGTAAATGTGGGAGAGACTCATAGGAGGGTCAGCCCAAATGACCTTTTATGAAGTCGGTGATGAAATGTTTGGTGATAAGTCCATAGAGTTTTATTATAATTTTAACATACAGTACAGTATTAATTTAAAGAATTAAGATATTTGCATGCAAAATGCATCTTCTGATGACAGATATGCATTGAGGGGGCTTATGAAGTCAGTGATGAAATGTTTGGTGATTAGTCAATAGAGTTTTATATTTTTTTCAACAAACCATACAGTATTAAAGAATTAAGATATTTGCATGCAAAATGCATCTTCTGATAGATATGCATTGTGGGGGCTCTGAACACTTCTATGACACAACCTTTTGGGATCGACTCTTATAATATCCCATACCCATTTTAGTACTCACCTAGTTGAGCTTGCAGGGGTTTGGTCCTACCTCTCAACCATCAATATTCTGGTTTACAGGTTCCTGAACATGTTGAGCTCTATTATATCTACATTTGAAACTATGTATGGAGTCAGCCCCTATCACATCACCTCCTAATGCATTCCATATATTAAACTACAGTACCGGTCACAGGGGAGCCGGTCGGCCGAGCGGACAGCACGCTGGACTTGTGATCCTGTGGTCCCGGGTTCGATCCCAGGCGCCGGCGAGAAACAATGGGCAGAGTTTCTTTCACCCTATGCCCCTGTTACCTAGCAGTAAAATAGGTACCTGGGTGTTAGTCAGCTGTCACGGGCTACTTCCTGGGGGTGGAGGCCTGGTCGAGGACCGGGCCGCGGGGACACTAAAGCTTCGAAATCATCTCAAGATAACCCTGACACTGAAAAAGTTCTTTCAAATATCTCTGGCTCATTTGGGTACTCAGTTTCTATCTGTGTGCCTGTGCAAAATAAGGTCCTTATCTACCCTGTCAATTCCCCTGAGAATTTTGTATGTTGTGATCATGTCTCCCCGAACTCTTCTGCCTTCCAGTGATCAATATTTGATACTTCCGTACAGTGTATGTAGTTTACCTTTCAATGTTTTTGAAAAAAATTCCGAGTATCGTTTATTTTTGTCGGGTACAATGCATTGATAAACAAGAATTCATACAGTTCTTGCAAATTTTGCCAATTGTTCATTATTGGTAAACAATATAGTGTACACATTGTAAGTACAGTGTACAATAATGAGCCAATTCTTTGAAGAGAAATTTAATTTAGTCTTTGCATGCATGTAAACGAAAAGTTTTTGTTTTTGTTCATTTTGTATTTCTACACTCTAGTGTGATGTTTAATTTTGTTTATCTTTCTAATTGATTTCTGTGTAGGTTTGTTTTCCTGCTGTGTTTGTTTTGAAGATGGAAAAGACTTATAAACATTGTAAAAAGAAGAAAATATTCTTGCATAAATATGACATGATTACCCAAGAACGTTAAGGTTTTATTTGAATGGGTTTTATTTGTATTCTTTTTTGTTGAGGAGGTACATGTTTGTTCATGTACAAACAAGGAATATGTTTGTAAGTTCCATGTTTATTTTTTCCCAGTCTATCCTTTTATTATTAAAAATGAATTTATTGATCACTAGTTTGAAAAGGTTTTGAAATTTATTGTTAAATTTATGTATATATGTGCATTTTTTATAGGAGTAAATTGGTATGTTAATGCATGTTATGTTTATTTAAATAATTGTTCTTTATTAATCGTGTTGCACAATCTTTATTATACAGTATATTAATCAATTTTGTTTTCTTTCCAGATTCCCTTCATTTCAATTCGTTGCATTGGGTCAGGTAATTTTTTTTAAGTTAGTGTATTATACAGAAAAAGAAATGTCAATGTATTTCTTTTGAAATTTAAAAACCTTGCAAAAAATGTATTTGCAGTACAAAACTTGTATAGAAAACGTTTTCAAAAATAAAGTGCTTCTATATATACTGTACATTGTACTCTATATAAATACTATATTAATTTTTTTCAGATGTTCGCAACAATCCTAGTTTTATTTATTGCCAAGAAAATTAGAATTGTGGATTACCCAGATTTCTCTCCAGATATTATTAATAAAATCTGGCCACTACCTCTAATTTTTCTTGGCAATCTAATATTTGGCCTCGGCGGCACTAAACGTCTCAGGTGAGTTAAAAATTCAAGTTATGCAGTAACATTGATGTTAGTGTTTTTTTAATGACTAACAATAAATCCAATACTATACATACTATATACAGTATATAGAATCATTCTTAATACTGTGTACTATTATGTTCTTGATTTTTAAGGCTTTGAGATACATTTACTGTATGAGCTACATACTGTACAGTATGTAGCTCATAAAGTCTGCTGTCCTAAATCTTTCAGCTTTTCCTGTTATATATATAAATCACATATAATTTGGTATGTAATAGCTTATAGTTTTATCAGATTTGTTGTATTTTTTCCCCTCACTTTAGTACAGTATTGTCCACGGAATATCTGACCTTAAAATGTTAGAACTTTGACTGTATGGTGAGCCAAGAAAGAGGTCCATTGTTACGGACTTGTTGAGCCATGTAGTACACTTGTGGCAATGTTTAGAATCATTGTAACCTCTATATTTGCTCCAGTCACTTTCTGCAACTTCCTCCTGTGTTCAAATCACCTTATCCGATTGATTCATGTGGGTTTTCAATATTTTCTCACATGTACACCTGGATGTAGGGCTTTTAAATAGATTTAAATAGATCTAGAACATCTTGGTAATAATGGTTATACAAAACATACCATTCTAGTAAAATATACATACATGTATTATTGAAATAATATTCAAAGACACTATCTGAAAATGATCTGCATTACTTGATCGTTCCCCAATAAATATCTCGCTGTCAAATTCACTGAATTTACTCACAGCTCTTTAACTCAACAAGGAATCAAGAGATAGTCTATTCTTCTCACATTAAATTTTCATGACTGCCTCGAAGTTGTACTAATAATAATGCAATAATGTTTATACCAAGACCTTCTTCCTTTGCACATTAGCCAAATTAATGGAAGTTCTATGCACACATTAGTAGACCATTCACCCTTGCACTGTGAGTGGGGCCCCAAAATTAAGCAAATGGCCATAGTCAATGGCTACCCGTTATCTGTAGGAAATGTTAAACCAATAGCCGGGTCACATCTCTTGACTGAGAGATGCAAACCTAACCACTAACAAAAAAAATTAAAACAAATCGACCACTAAAATCCCATTTCTTTTTATAGCAGTAGTTTTTCTGTGTAGCGTGATCTAGTTATAATAGTTCTCCTCGGGTCACTTACTGAACAGAGGACTCAAACTTGGGTTGATTTCACCCAAGAATAAATTCTAGGAACAGTTTGTTCTAGTTTCTTTTTTTGTCTGCCTAAGCTGTAACTACTACTCACTGTAGTAACCATTGTCACCACTCATCATCATTAATGCTGTTCATTACACATTCTTTATTTCATTATTGGTACAAAGTTTTTGTACCTTTTATAGATTGTCTCCATCAGAGACAGGGAGCCGGTCGGCTGAGCGGACAGCACGCTGGACTTGTGGTCCTGGGTTCGATCCCAGGCGCCGGCGAGAAACAATGGGCAGAGTTTCTTTCACCCTATGCCTCTGTTACCTAGCAGTAAAATAGGTACCTGGGTGTTAGTCAGCTGTCACGGGCTGCTTCCTGGGGGTGGAGGCCTGGTCGAGGACCGGGCCGCGGGGACACTAAAGCCCCGAAATCATCTCAAGATAACCTCAAGAATATCATCATACCATTTCTTTATATATCAATAATACACTCTAAAATATAATGATCAAGTGTGTGAGCATGCAGCATCTTGCATGCTCACATGCTACATAATGCTCACATGCAGCATGCTCACATGCTACATAAATACAAAATATTGCTAATGGCAGAAATTTACAGTGTGTAACAAATGTAGTTTCATAATTGATAAATTATAGTTATCCTGTTATTTTATTTTCAGTTTGCCAATGTTTACAGTATTAAGAAGATTCTCAATCCTTTTTACAATGATTGGTGAAAAAATGTTATTAGGGTAAGTTTGAAAGCTGGTGCTTTTATCATCTCAACATAGTAAACATTTGAATTATATTTACAAATCTGATAAATAAAAGGATTAATTAATATAATAACTCATCCTGATACTATGTTGTATAATTTTTTTTTACTTTAAGTGTATGTGAAGATGTTTTAGTATGTTTCATATCTACTTTCAGAGTAAATCCTCCAATGGTTATACAGCTGACAGTTTATACAATGATCTTAGGATCGGTAATTGCTGCATTGTAAGTATTTTCTTATAAATGATTATAATAGTCTGTTTAATAAGCCTTTCTATTTTCTATATTAATGAGTCTTCAGTAAACTTATATTCGTCACACTGAATCTTTTAAAAAACTCAAAATAATGTATTGAAGCTTAGTCTTGGACCCAAAAGAACCAGATCTGTAAATAAATATTGCTACACTGCATTCTTGTTAGTTGTGTAACATTTAAACAGCCGGAGAAAAGTTGGTGAAATGGCAAACCGTGTCTCATAACTAGATAATGTGCCGTACGCAAGAGTCGGATCCATTCATCAAAGGATCCATCATAAGAGGGCAATCTTCAAATCAAGTTCTTTGTTGCTCTAACTTTTAATCCGTCAAAGATAATTTGATGACACTTGAATGTTTAAAAGTGTAATTAGTAAGATGGGAGATATTACTACACTATTCAGTAAGATGGGAGATATTACTACACTATTCAGTAAGATGGGAGATATTACTACACCATTCAGTAAGATGGGAGATATTACTACACCATCTTGCAGTTGATGCATTGCTTGCCTACTCTTGCCCACAGAAATATGTTGCTAGAAAAACATTAAATATTACTTTAATCTTAAATACTTTTTATTACTTTTTTTTGCCGTTTGAGTTCAATGTGTTCTTTTCGGGTCCTTTATTCTTTGAGTCTTCAATTTTTTCTTCAGAGACATGTCTGCATGGGTCTAAATCCTCTGGCTGACCCACTAAGTGGTAGTTATTTCAGTCTTTCTTAAATGATAAATTAATGTTTGACTCATATGCTGGTTTTAGTAAGGTTATGTTCAATATCTTTTCACTCCAAATTTAATTTTATTTTTCAACGAAAGTAGAAACTGCTTTATTTGTGTGATAAATAACTCGATACTTATATACGGTTGATATATACTTAAAGTTCTCCTTGAGAAGTCTTAACCATAAATCACACTCCTTGACTTGAATAAGAGGAAGTACCCAGAGGCAATATAGCATTAAATACATACACTACTTTTGAGTAATAAGAGACCCTGAGCCAGGGTATTCAAATGTTAAAAATTTAACAAAATGCCGCTATACACACCTACACTGATGACCAGACCACACACTAGAATGTGAAGGGACGACGACGTTTCGGTCCATCCTGGACCATTCTCAAGTCGATTGACTTGAGAATGGTCCAGGACGGACCGAAACGTCGTCGTCCCTTCACCTTCTAGTGTGTGGTCTGGTCATCATACTTTAGCCACGTTATTGTGACTCATTGCCTACACCTACACTATTTTGGTGGTACTAAAAACTGTAATACACAAGTTGAAGACTTTTAATAAAGGTTCATCATTATTATTATTTTGTGTGTTCATCATGTGATGTTCTGTAAGGTAAGCTATTTCTTTACAGTTCAGTGCTTTACATACTTGTTCACTCAATAACACCTGCAGCACATTACAAAGATTTAACACTGTTAATTTTTACGTTTTTTATTCCTATTTCAGAAATGATCTTTCCTTTGATGCTGTGGGCTACTTCTTCGTGCTAACAAATGATCTATTCACGGCGGGTAATGGTGTATATGTGAAGAAGAAACTGGAGAGCAAGGAGCTGGGGAAATATGGCCTTCTTTTTTACAACTCATTTTTCATGCTGCCATTTGCTGCAGTGTTCTGTTGGTTTAATGGAGATTTAGATAAGGTACACACTGAAGTTTATGCTTGAAATTTTGATTACAAAGTTTTAATATGCAGTACTGTTCAGTACAGTAATTATAATCAGTGTCAGGCAGTAAGTTTTTCATCTCTTACTTTGAACAAAGTCTTCTCTCAGGCTTCACCAGCCTTCTACACCTAACCTAACATTGTATTGTATGACTGTATGGAAGTCTGCCACACAGTCACTCAGACCCTAGTGTCCTAGATCCTAGACAAGTTGAGTGCATAAGCCTTTTGAGTTGTTGGTCAGAAAGAAGCAATGGATTTACTCAGTATTGTATTTTTGCATAGTTTTTTTTATCTCTACACTTATTAAAATCTCCTTCCAGCTTCACATCTTATAATGGAAGGAATTCATGTGGAAATGCGTGGAAGATCGAACAAATGGCAGAGAATATCAAAATTTTAAAGTGAGAGAATAGTGAATTATGATCAATATTTTACTGTGACTTAAACACATGGTGAGGATGATAGGTAAACATACCTTAAAAAATAAGGGAAGCTGCAGAAGGTTGACTGGTCCATGCAAGGCAGCTCCTTGTCATATCCAATCAAACATATTCATATATAGTGTATTATATATCTAACCTATACCTGCTTGATGGGGTTCTGGGAGTTCTACTCCACAAGCCCGGCCCGATGCCAGGCTTGACTTGTGAGAGCTTGGTCCAACGGGTCCGGCACGTCTTGAAGAAAACTATGCTCAAAACAATCCAGTAATAGTACTGTACTGTACTGTATTACATTTGTCTATGTTTTGAACATGCAACTGAGGATCAGTTCCCATCTGGGACAGAAATGGTTGGGCATATTTCTTTTTACCTGACGGCTGTTTACCTAGCAGTAAATAGTTACCTGGGATTTGGGCAACAGTTATGAGTTCCATCTTGGGAAAGGTCAGCAGATTAACCCAGAGGAGCCTCAATAAGCCTAAGTATGTGCTTCCTATTCCCCAACAAGTGGAATTATACCATGCTTATTATATTACCTAGTAATTTGTTCCCTAGCTCAACAACCTTATTCCCATTCCAGTATTTAACTAGGTCTTCTCAGAATCTAAACTTTTTCCAGTTTGTATAATTTTTTTAATGTTCTTAATTGTGTTGGTATATTTAATACCTATTTATATTCCCCCTGTTATACCCTTTCATCCATTTGTAAAATTCATTCAGCTCATCCTTTACGCTTCACCTTTCTAGAGGATGTAAAGTCAGTTTTCTTAATCTTTTCATATAGGAGGATTTTAATTCCTGGGATTAACTGTCATACTTCTCTGTACATGTTCCAGGGAATTTATATCTATTCTATAGTATGTCCCTCAATAGAATTCTTGGTGACTCTAATACTTTTGATATCGTTCGCCTTATGCGTTTTTGTTCCTGTATTGGCATCCTTGGTGATATTTAGCGCCCTCTGATTATTCTGCACATTTGATGGTGCTACATAGCCTTCCTGGTTTGGTGCCTTCTATTGATAATTACTTGCTACTCTATAGTATTGTACCCAAAATAGAACGGCATAATCTAAATGTGGACTTACAGGTAAAGCTGAAGAATAACATTGTCTTATTAGTTAAGCTTGTAGTATGAATTCTAGTATTCTATTTGCCTTATTTCAACTTTTATACTTTTAGTTTGGTTTAAGACTGTGTGCACAAGCACACAGTCTTAAATCAAAATATATATGTAAGTCTTTAACATTCATAAGCATGTTAAAGACTTGCCTGTCATGCTGGTTCTGCTACTGTGGAGATTAGGACTATCTGAAAACAATAGCTACAATTTTTTTTTTTGGGGGGGGGGGGTCTATTATTTAAAGGTATTTCATTTGAACATTTGGATTTTGGATGGTGGAATATATCACTCTTTATCACTTTAGAATTTGTAGTATAGTTAGATAGACTATATTTAAGACTTAAGACATTTTCGTTCTTGAATAAATATCTAAACCCATTTTAAATCTTTCAGGCTTTGGCATATGACAGATGGGATGATGTCATGTTCTTAATGCAGTTCTTCATGTCATGTGTCATGGGATTCATTCTGATGTACTCAGTAATGATATGCACGCAGTTCAATTCTGCTCTCACCACAACTATTATTGGATGCCTGAAGAATATATTTATAACGTATCTTGGAATGATTATTGGTGGAGATTACGTCTTTTCTCTGTATAACTTCATCGGCTTAAATATTAGGTACAGTACTGTATGTTGAAAATAATAATCCTCTTTTTAAGGTTCTTAAATTTGTCTCATTTCTTCTGTGAGCTAGTACATTATTAAACAAGAACTGTGAATCAGATGTTGTTCAATAATAAATTAATAAAAAAAGAGAATTTTATGCTGAATTATATTACTAAACTATATTAGTTTGTAATTCATAAACTCTGCTTAACTTTATTTACAGTTGAACCCCTCCATTATTCTAGGATTACAGTATCTGAATATAGAAATTTCCAGTTCTTTAACCCATTAGCTATATGGTAAGATTTGCAGTGAGGAAAGCATCCAGAAAGTCAGCGAGTTAAAACAAAGCACTACTGGGTTCAAGAGAGACTGAAGCTTCGAAACTCACTTAAAGAACTCCTCCAACTATGTAAACAAACAATACTTTCTCTCAAAAGTAGCATGAGCTCATTTACCCAACCTCCCTCACTCATTTGTAGGGGAGGAGGGAAGGGTCTCACCACCTCCCATGGTCTGAGTGGTCAAATCTGGAGCAGATTCACAAACAAAACCTACCCAATGCCCTGGGAGGGAGGGGTAGGAATCAGGAGCCTCACAGCCACCGGGGCTCAATTGGAAATTCCTCTCCCCAAGCCCCGACCCCACAAGACAGAACGGAGCAGCCGGAAAAGCTGGAGGAAGGGGGGGGCCCACTGGTCAGACCCAGAAGCTTCGGCCGTTCGGCCGGGAGATAAGACTCGAATGCCTCTGCCCCCCCCCCCCGGAAAGGGCACCCCCCGAAGCTGCCCGAGTCTCAAGATCAAGTAACCCCTGCTTCGACCCCGAAACCCTCAGACGCTTCGGGGCCGGAAGCAGGAGGGGGGGGGGGACCAGAATGAACAGAAGGGGAAGGACAAGGAGGTGTGGACTGAACCAGGATTGAAGCGACTCCCACCCCCAAGTCCAAGCCTCCGGGACTTACCTAGAAAATGTCGTTTCATTACATTCAACGCTGGTTTTTTCACTCCCTAAGATTTCTTAACAATATAGTCACGATCGCGATTCCGGGCGAGCGTTGGTATATCGAGAAGATGCTGAGTTTAACTTGAAGGTGAGGAATGGACGGTTTTCTTCTGTCTATTGGCCGATAGACAAAACAGGACACGTCAATTATGTACGGACCTCCTCATGAGAATAATCTTGCAAGAAAATACAGGGCTCCTCGTGGTCACAAACATAAGGTCTACAATTGACCAATAGCGTTGTAGCCAAGGAACGGGAACCAGTGATATTGATCGTTACATGATTGGTAGCAGAGGTGACGTCATGAACACGTCACAGTTGTTATTCTCCATCGCACTGGTTGAGGCTGATCCCAAAGGTCGGAACTTATCTCTCATCTCGCGGGCGCCTCTTCCTCTCTCACGCATGGCACCTCCAGCTACGTACTCACTGACCCTATAGCAAATATGCTTTATTTCCCTCTATCTAATTTACCCTTGGGCATACGGCGGCCTCCGTATTATATAAATATTCCTGGTTATATGGGCATCCTGGGACACCCCACATGATAGTATACCATCCAGGGTTAACAGAGATTAACAGCCCCTGTGCACGACTATGTGCACGGTGCACTGCAATGAGCCATTCAAGTCAGCTGTGGGATATCTTGAGAGACCACTCACATATAGTGTGCATCTTAGTGACATGTATTTGAACATTCCGATGTTGCACACATTTTATTAAATCAATTTCTCATGACACACTATTTAATAATAATACTATAAAAATAACAAGAGAAAAACCAATTTGAGACATTGAAATAAGTGTGCAGAAGTATCTTCGTGGCAACTCCTGCCCCAAATCTGACCCAGAGATGATAACGACATGATTGCTCATAATTCGTGATGTCATCATAAGATTTCTTTGTTTCATTATGACTAAAGTAAGTCATATTTTTTCTCCCATGATCAGGGAACATATTTTAAGATTAAAAGGATTTTTTTTCCAGTGCTCCAGGGTGTTGTTCGGTATTTAAAGGGGCACAGCCCAAGAGTTAATGCAGTACTTGCCTAGTTGTACTCTCCTAGTTGGGCTTGTGGAGGTTGAGCTTAGGCTCTTTAGTCCCACCTCTCAACTGTCAGTCAACTGGTGTACAGGTTCCTGAGTATTGGGCTCCATCATATCTTCATTTGAAATTGTGTATGGAATCGGCCTCCACCACATCACTTTCATATGCATTCCATTTATTACCTACTGACACTGATTTTTGATGAAACGTTTTTGTTTTTGGCAAGGGTGATGACTCCCAATCCTACGATAAATAGATAAAGTAAATGGGGTAATTGTAAATATGATTTTCCTTTAGCATTTTCTTTTGCCCTTTTCTTCATTAGCAAAGACAGTGACTTGCCATATTTGGTATTATTTCAGCGCACTTTCCAGCATATTGTTCTCTCTCGTTGTCTTCATGCAGAGGACTGACTAAATGTGCACGTCAACTTTATCTTAATGCGGTAATGTAATAAGCAGTAATTAAATATATGTCACTGCTGCTATACAGTATTTTGGTCTATGTAAATAAGTGATTTTGTTTTAATTGTGCCTAGGGAGCTACTAATTAACAAACATATTTATTTTGCTGAATGTAATGAAAAGATGTCTATATGCTTGTGCCTCTTTATGTTTGGGGCTGCTTTCTTAACAAAATTATTATATCATCATCATCATATTTTGGGTGCATTTTGTATGAGATTTTTCTGAGCTGCTCCCTAGGGCAAGGTCACTGAAGGTTCTGCTGGACAAAATTACAGTTCACAACAGGGTAACATTTTGTATCAATGTAACGGGTATCTTTTAAAGCATCCCTTTCTGGTCATTTTAGTGATTTGGAGGCACCAGAGAAATATCAGTCCAACTCAGAGTGACTAGAGAAAATTGACTCATATAAAGTCAGTCCTTCCAACACACACTTGACATCACAAGAACTGCTAAGTGGCAATCTCTCAAATGTGTCATTTGACTACTTAATGCCATACAATCAACTGGTGTACAGGTTCCTGAGCCTATTGGGCTCTTATCATATCTACACTTCAAACTGTGTATGGAGTCAGCCTCCACCACATCACTGCCTAGTGCATTCCATTTACTAACTACTCTGACTCTGAAAAAGTTCTTTCTAATGTCTCTGTGGCTCATTTGGGTACTCAGCTTCCACCTGTGTCCCCCTTGTGCATGTAACATCCATGTTAAATAATCCATCTTTGTCTACCCTGTCAATTTCCCTGAGAATTTTGTATGTGATGATCATGTCTTCCCGAGTTCTTCTGTCTTCCAGCGACATGAGGTGCAGTTCACTTGGCCTTTCCTCATAACTCGTGCCTCTTAGTTCTGGGACTAGCCTAGTGGCATACCTCTGAACTTTTTCCAGCTTCATCTTGCGCTTGACAAGGTACGGGCTCCATGCTGGGGGCCGTATACTCCAGGATTGGTCTTACATGCATGGTATACAAGGTTCTGAAAGACTCCTTTCTAAAGCCTTTGTGCTGGGATTCATGTGCTTGTTTATATGGCATTCTGTAGCCAGCCTTCATAGCCACTTACATTTTTACCTGTGTTGGCTGTTCTTTTGGCGAGCATCTCCAGTGGCTGGATGTGCTGCTTGGTAATTCCCTTCTGGCCTTCGTAATTCCATTACGGGTTTTTGTCTTGGTTTCCCATGGACCGCCCTGTTGAACCCAGTCTTGCTATTTGCAAGCTTGAAGGGTGTTTGTCGGCTGTGCCACATTGCAATGATCATTCTTTCTGCCTCTAGCATGCTTTCTGTTGGGTCAGTGATACCTACAACCCTGATTCCTGGTGCATTTGTTTCCCATGGGGTCTCTCTTCTCTCAAATCGTGCTTCTTAAGTTGAAACCTATCAGGCAGCTGCTGCTTTACAGGCTCATTAAACTTGTCTTCAGTAATTGTGGCTTTATGTCCATTTGGTGCCCCAGAGTTGGCCCGAATTGTGTTTAGGGACCTGGAATTGGCTCTGGCACTTCTTTCCCTCCCTTCCCCACCCTCCTGTGGGTTTGGTTTTCCAAGCTTCTATTCCTTTCTATTCTCTGTTTACAGATCCAAAATATCTTAGGGTTTTGGAGCTGGGGAGGAGTTTAACTCGGGGTGTAGTTAAGTCTTCTCTGGCAATGGCACCATCCTTTTTGGGTATGGAGGCAGTTGAACTACCTTGTCCTGCATGGGTTTTGGAGTTTTTACCTTTTCAACTGCCTTTTTATTCCAGACTTCTCCTTGGGAGGTCGCTTTTCTATCTCAGGCATTGGGCAAGTACTATGGCTTGGCCCTGGAACCTTTAAAGCAGGCTGCCGAGGTTAGGGGGAGTCTGATGTGGATTCTGTCGATACGTGCCGATGATTATGATGATCAACATCCCAGCGGCCCGGTCTCTAACCCGGCCTACTGGTTGGTGGTCTAGTCAACCAGGCTGCTCAACACGGCAGCCCTCAGCCTGACATATGAGTCACAGGCTGGTTGATCAGGTATCTTTGGTTGCCTTTCGACCCTTCTTGGTTTTTGGTCCCTTCTGTGGAGGGTCTTTTGCTCCAGGGAAGATATTTTCTTATCCTCCTTTAACTGTGTGTATGAGTTTTATTATTGTGCTCCCCCAAAATTCATTTCTAGGTGCCTTTGGTCTTCAGATTTGTTGTTTTGTCCTCCGGAGTTTCGTTTTCAATACCTTGTGCAGATCTTTTTCAGTATCTCCTGTGGAAATTGGGCCTCATGTCATTGATGGGCCCCCATTCTTTGGAGTTTGGGTCTGCTTTGCCTTTATGACTGTGTTATGAAGTCCTGGATTTATCCTAGCTGGCTGATAAATCCTCATTATCCTAGCTGGCTGATTAATCCTCATTATCCTAGCTGGCTGATAAATCCTCATTCTTGGGGTAGCCCCCGTGGCTTCCTGAAGCTCTCTCTCACTGAGATTGCTCTGTGCAATGCAGTTCTGTTTGACATACCAAAGACCAAAACCAAAACCTGGCTTTCCCCCCCCCCTCCCCCTCCTCACAAAGGCGAAGAGAGTGAAGGACAATTCTCCACCACACTAGAATAGCTTCCACAAAATCAACAAAGCTTTACAGACAAGTGGAAGGTTTACAGTGACCAAAGCCTCGAAACTGCCAGACAACTCCGCAAACAATTTATGCAGAGTAAGAGAAACATTCAAAATTAGCACGAAACTCATAGTACTGAATGCCACCACCAGGTGGTCAAGCGTCTGCATGCAGTCATCCTCCTTGTTCAATTCTTTTCCTGATGTCCACTGGACAGTAATGTTCCAGGTGTTTCAGACGCTTGTGATAATTTGGATATCCCAGAGTTCGTTCACTCTGTTTCTGGTCTTCCTCCTTGCTTCTACCTTCAAAGCATGCTAGGATTTTGGAGTCAGGGCAGGGTTTAGCTTAGTGTAGCTTGCCTCTTCTCTGGGGGTAGGCAAGAAGTAGACATCAACAATAGAGGTAGTTGAACCTTTTCGACTGGGCAACAGAAAGTAACATGATGTTTAACAGCGATAAATTCCAGATACTCAGGTACAGTAAAAATGAGGACCTTAAACATAATATAGGGTACAAAACACAATCAAATCTGCCCATAGTAGGAAAGCAGCATGTAAAGGATTTGGGAATAATGATGTCTGATTACCTAATGTTTAGGGAGCATAACCAAGCAAATATTGCGTCAGCCAGAAAAATGATAGGATGGATTACGAGAACTTTCAAATCCAGGGATCCCATTACAATGGTTGTACTATACAAATCACTTGTACTGTCCCTTCTTGAGTGCTGCTCAGTACTCACTTTCCTCTTCAAAGCAGGAGAGATTGCTGAAATGAAGGGAATACAGAGAACATATACAGCATACATAGATGCGATAAAGCACCTAAATTATTAGGATCGTCTCAAAGCTTTCCAAATGTACTCACTAGAAAGGAGACGAGAGAGATATCAAATAATATACATGTGGAAAATACTGGAGAGCCAGGTCCCAAATCTACGCAGTAAAATAACAACATACTGGAGTGAACGATATTGGAAAAAATGCAGAATAGAACCAGTGAAGAGCAGGGGTGCCATAGGCACAATCTGAGAACACTGTATAAACATGGGGTCCATAGTTGTTCAACATCCTCCCAGGGAGTATAAGAAATATTGCCGGAACAACAGTCGACATCTTAAAGAAAAAGCTCGATAATTTTCTCTAAGGAGTGCCGGACCAACCGGGCTGAGGTGGATGTGCGCGCTTGCGGGCCACTCCAAGCAACAGCCTAGTGGATCAAGCTCTCTCAGGTCAAGCCCAGCCCGAGAGTAGGAGAACTCCCAGAACCCCATCAAGCACGTAACCTGGTTCCGCCAGGGTATTGGGAAATTATGTTCACAACTGCACCCATGTTCTGAGCCTTCTCCTTGGGAGGACTACCTTTCTGTCCCAGGTGTTGAGTGAGGACTGCTGCAGAGCCTTTGTGGCAGGTTTCTGGGGTTGAGGGGTAGCTTAAGGACTGTCCATGGGTTCCCTTCAACCCTTCTTGGACTTTGGTTCCCTCTGGAGGTTCTTTTGCTCTAAGGGATAATTTTTCATATCCTCCTTGTATGTATGAGCATGATTATTACCTGCTTTCCCCCAGGTTCAGTTCTGGGACCCATTCAGTGCCTCAAAATCATCATATTTTTTTTAGGTTTCCATCGCGTGGATTTGCTTTCGTACCTTCTTCAGAATTTGGACCTCTTTTCGTTGATGGACTGAGCCTTTTTTTGAGTATGGGTCAGCTTTGTTTTATTGGCTGCAGTGTAAGATTCCAGATTCATCTTGGCTAGATGACATATCCTCTTGTCCTTTGGGACTTGGGAAGGGTTCTGTCAAACCTACAGGCTTGACTGGTAAGATGTGTTCTGTCTTTCAGGCGTTGTTGGGCTCCTCTTATGCTCCTTTCGGAGACTGCATGCTTGCTCCAGTGCTCCCCAGGAATGTCGTTAAGTGGCAGCTGCATGTGCAGTCTGAGGCTCTTATTGTGGATGACCACAAGGCATGTTTGCACTTAATGGCAGTGTGGCAAGTTTGGGTCCTCATGGACGGGCTGTCTGGTTAGCTCCATGATGTAACCTCCTAGTATCTTGAGGTTATCTTGAGATGATTTCGGGGCTTTAGTGTCCCCGCGGCCCGGTCCTCGACCAGGTCTCCACCCCCAGGAGCAGCCCGTGACAGCTGACCAACACCCAGATACCTATTTTACTGCTAGGTAACAGGGGCATAGGGTGAAACTCTGCCCATTGTTTCTCGCCGGTGCCCGGGATCGAACCAGGGACCACAGGATCACAAGTCCAGTGTGCTGTCCGCTCGGCCGACCGGCTCCCCTAGTATGGAACATTCTCAGCAAGATAGCTTCAAGGAGCCACTGGGGCTCAACCAGATAGAGGTATTTCATTACATTCAACACTGGGATTTTCTAGTTTTTAAACATTTTAATGATCTTTGTGGCGTGTATAAAAAGAACACATTTTGTTCTTATAAGAAATGTAATATAAATTGAATAAAACTGCAAACAATTAAAAATATTTGTTGCTAACACACATTATGGTACAGTATAAGGTTACTTGTGTCATATTTTGTTAGAAGAGGGAAACCATTATCTTTAATATTGTTAGTTTTGTTGTTATTGCTGGAGAGAGTTAGCTTTGCTTTTACTAGATATACTGTATAATAAAAAGAAAGTTATTTTCAAAATTTATTTTTTTTGAATGCATTTCCATCCTCAGAAAGGATTGGGGTACATTTTAATTTAACATGGTTGTACATTTAACATGTTACAACCATGTTAAATAACGTATTTTTCTTCTTGAATATTATATATGTATCTGTATTAGCGTTTTTTCTTTTTTTTTCAGTATTGGTGGCAGTATAGTATACTCTTGGGTAACATTCACCAAAAAGGATACCCAAATACCAGAACAGCTGAAGCCTCTGACATCCACCACTGTTTAGCTGATTTTGTGTGTGGAATAAATTGCTGAACTGTTTTGTAAGCATCAAGAGTGCCATTATGTAAAGGTTACACTCAGTAATTCTAGAATTGCTGTTTTAACATACTGAATGCTGAATTTTTATCAGTGTTAAAAACTATGGAAATATTTTTATTGACTGTACAGGGTATTTTATATATATAAAGCTCCAAGCTGCAGAAGCTCCAAGGGCTGGTATGCAAGACACAATGCAGCAGAGAGAGAACCTCGCATCCTAGTGGACCAAAACCCGGATGACCCCGCACTTCGCCCAGATGGCATCACAAAATATACTCCTGGAAAAGGACCAAACAGCTGGTGTGGGACTATACATGTGTATCCAACCTGGCTGACACCTATATACACTTTGTCGCTGATCAAGTAGGTGGGGCGGCCAACGACAGAAATAGCAAAATCAGTCAAATACAGGCGAGTGGGAGGACAATAATCCTTCGTTCCCATAGCATCCGAGACGCTCAGCCCCTGGGGTAGGAGTGCCTAGGGATTTGTCATATAATTGGGTTCTAGACTTGTTAGCATCACCAGAGATCCAAGGGCTGCCAGTTTCTTGTTTCAGTGTCTCAGTGTGGCGCTCCAGAAGGGAAACGCGTGTTGCGTCCTTTGTTCCTGTCTGGAACTGGAGCTCTAAGAGATCCATAATCTTTAAAAACTCATTGTATTAACCAATGTACATCTTGTAACCTTTAAATATGTAGTAAAGCACAAAAAACACAAAAGGAAGGGGGGTGGAAGGACAGAAGAACATAGAAACTGAATTGGAGGGGGACCTAAAAATCCCAAATTTATGTTCTTGCATAATTTTGTTATGCAAGAACATAAAAATATAGAGAAGATTCATGCTAGAATCATTCATCTAAACTTTGCCATTTTCAGTATATATACACATGTGTGTGTGTCTGTATTATATATAGGCAAACAAACTGTACTGTATATGTATAAATAGATAAATGTGCTGAAATGTAGATTACTTACTTGCATTCTAATGGGATCTGGAAGTTCCCAGTCGTGCATGCTAACCACTGTGTTAATGGTAGATAAAGGAATTCGAAACCACAAGATCCCCACAAGGTCATCGTGACACTGATGCTCCACTCTTCATGTGATTTTCTCTAGTAATGAGGCTTGTGCTCCTCAGTTCAAGTTCCAGCATTTCTCATTGTATTTTGATATGTGCAGTATGTCACTATAAACATGAGTTTTATATTATGTATTTATAGTATGTGTGAAAATATTTGTATCATTATCTGCCTGAAGTAATGAAAAATGAAATTCTTAACTATGCAATGCAGTTACAGCACCATTTTGAGTTTTCATATACTGTACTGTAATGTAGTATATCATAAATTACGATATTTTATACACAATTCTGTTTCATTCTCTCAAGCAGCTGTAACATCTCAACATAGCTAAGTAAGATTTAAACACCTAATACTGTACTTTAAGGACTTCCAGTAGATGTAGTTTACATAAACTTTGCTAAACCTTTTGACAAGGTACCACATGAAAGACTGGCAAGGAAATTACATGGAATAAATGGGAGAATACTGGAATGGATAAAACAAAGGTTAAAATATAGAAAACAAAGGGTCGTGCTAAATGGGAATAAACCTGACTGGGGAAATGTGCTAAGTGGGATGCCTCAGGGGTCCGTTTTGGGGCCAACCATTTTTGTCATATACATCAATGACATAGATGAGAATATTAGAAACCACATCATCAGATTTGCAGATGACAAAAAGATCTATGGTAAAGTGGGAAGTGAGTGATGTTGCCTCCTTACAGAGAAATCTTTATGAACTCCACAAAAGGTCATATGATTGACAAATGCTTTTTAACACTTTCGCGCTTTATATTAGAGATAACTCGTCACTGGTTTTTCTTACGATTCCGCATAACTGCCTACTTTTCTCGTCAATCGAAAAAATATTTCTATAAATTCCATTTTTTAACCGAAATGGATGGGGATACTTTTGTTTTGTAGAGAATTTATTTGCGAAGTTTTTGGTACCAGAATGAATATTATACTGTATCACATAAACTTCTATGAGTAAAAAAAAAATACACAAAGTATGTTTGGGGGTGTGGCGAGCGTGTGGCAGTGGGTTCCCTTTAGCCGTTGATATATCCAACACGTGGGAAATATTTGTATGTGTTTTGTATATGTCTGTGTAGGGAATTTTACTGCGATCACTGTCATACAAATTATAAAATGTTTCAACAAGTATAAACATGACAAACATCAAACGAACGAAAACAATGCGTTCGTTTCTGCCGCGAACGCATACTGAGCGACGTGGTTCTATATTTGGCGCTTCTCTTACACATGCTTTGTACCAATGTTATACGGTTCATCTTATAGAAAATTTTATTGCGAACACATTGGTATAAAAAAGAAATACGTACATAGAAAAGTAGGGTCAGGAAACGTATAAACTTTCCAAGCATGATTTCATCCCTGTGTTTTCGCCAGTGCGCTCGCGGCTAACTACTCTCCACTTCACACACTCTTGCGGGTGGGCAGTTACCTATATTAAACATTCATATGCATATGTCCGTGTAGAGAATTTTATTGCGATTCCAATGATACCAAAATTAGCGATGTAGGACAACTGTAGGCTTCGCAACCATTAAGAAAGTGGAAACATTTTGTTGCTGTTTGGCGCTCTCGGCGAGTGATCTGCATAGTTTTTTATTTGGTGTTGATACTCCTTATGCTTGGGCGGCATTTTATAGGTATGCTCTTATAGACAATTTCATTGCGAACACAGTGATACCAAATGTAAATACGTGCGCCTTCAATTATTGTCAGGACAGTCAAAAGAGTGTACACTTTTTCCGTCTTACCGCGTAGGCGGTCGAAGTGCCGAAAGCATCTGGGGTATTGTTTTTTTTTTGAGCGCCGAGAGCGCGAAAGTGTTAATGTCAATAAATACAAGACCTTGCATGTGGGCATAACAATCCACAGCTACCAAATTGACAGCACCACCTTACAACAGATAGATGAGGAAAAGGACCTTTTGGAGTCAGAATCCATCATTTGCTAAAAGTTGTGCAAGCGGGAGTGGGAGTAAAAAAAAAAAAAACGAACCAAACCCTGGAAATAATCAAGTGTACATTTACTTTCAAGGAAAGAAAAGTAACCGTTCAATTGTACAAGTCTCTGGTGCGCCCCCACCTGGAATATTGCATCCAGGAATGAAGACCTCATCTTCAGAAAGACATAGTTGCTCTGGAGAAGGTGTAACACCGGGCAACAAAAATCATACTAGAGCTTAATTATCTCATGTATCAGGAACAGTTGAGGACCATTGGGCTAACAACACTGCAAACCAGGCATGACAGGGTGGATCTCATCGAAACCTTTAAAATACTAAACGATTTGGACGCTGTCGATCCTGACAATTTCTTCAAAAGGTCAGATGTAGCACGAATGAGAAGCAACAGGTTCAAGCTCAACAAGCCATAATGTAGGACAGAAAACAGATGCTTTTTCACCCATAGGATTGTAAACCCGTGGAACCGCATACCTGCTAAAGCCGTAAACGCCAAAACTATTGGGTTTTAAAGTATACAGCTTGAAAAGATCATCAGGGGCAAATAGGGGGACCTTTGACAAGCCGCCAGCTTCCTGTCCTCATCGAGGCCACTAGTATTAGTGCCCCTTAGGTAAATTTGAGTACCTCCCTAAACTACTGAAATCTTTAAAGCTACAATGACTATAATACAGTAGTTTATAATTTTGTCCCTTTTTGTTATGGTATATGGTTGAACTTGGCTTATTTTATGAAGTACAGTATTATAACTATTGTTAATTTTGTCATGCATAAGAATTTTAGAATAATGTTGCATAGTTAAGAATTTCTTTCAAAGTTCAATACTTTATACTCAAATAGCCCTCAGAATTTCAGATCCGAGTATTTTTTTATTTAATTTATTTGAATGTGCATTTCCAAGGTTGTAATACTTGATTTGTTAGATTAATCACTGATTTTTTCCATTTTTATTTAAGGTTGGTATGTATGTTAATTCACGAGCTAAAAATTTTGTAGACCAGACCACACACTAGAAGGTGAAGGGACGACGACGTTTCGGTCCGTTCTAGACCATTGTCAATCGACTTGAGAATGGTCCAGGACGGACCGAAACGTCTTCGTCCCTTCACCTTCTAGTGTGTGGTCTGGTCAACATTCTTCAGTCACGTTATTGTGACTCCTCGCCTGCAAAAATTTGGTAATTTATAAACAGCAAGTATTAAGGTGACATGTAATTTGCTTCTTTGAAGGCAGCTTAGAGCAACTTAAATATTAGAAAAATTATGTTTGTATTTTTAGATTTGCAGTATTATTGATGAATTAATAACGATAGACAAATATGTAATTTGCATGCAATATATCAGGAAGAATGAATCTGGGATAAGTTTTTAATTCTTTTGTATTTTCTATAATATTTATCAATACCAAATTTTGATAAAAAAGCCCTGCAGGTTGGTTAGTTTGTATAGTTCAAAGTTTGTGAAAGATCTTTCAACAACCATGAGATTTTGGCCCTCAGTGTGCAGTCGTCGTCATTTATTGATCCCCTGGTCTACTAATATGACTATAATAACTACACGTATATACAGTAGATGCAATTCTGTTATCGTTTTGTAATTGTTTACTGTGTGATGAAGTTATTATATACGAGGGACCTGCAGTTATCTTGATATGATGATTTTGTGTTTCCTGCCAGGTGTTTGACTCCATGCTTATATCTGTGTACCTGTCGATGATTCTGAGGCTTGCCATCCCCGTGTTCCAGTTTCTGACCAGGCCTCCTGGTGGGTGGTCTGGTCAACCAGGCTGTTCGATGCGGCTGCTTGCAGCCTGGCATATGAGTCACATCTTAGTTGATCAGGTATCCTGGGTGGCATTAATAGACAGAATTGCAACAAAGGAGTATACTGCGAGGTATTTCCTTTGAGCTATGCTAGATTTGGTAGATTTACCATAACTGTTTTGAAAGTAAGTGTACAGAAATACAGTAGTTACTCAACATAAACCCTGCATTATGTAAACTAATAAGTAAAACAATGGACATTAAAATATTCAAGGTGAATATAGGAGTTTTCTCCTCTATGCCATGTGTCAGCAAAGGACTGTATGTGAAAATAAGTTCCAGCTCTTGCACTACGGAAAAAAATGAAAATATAAAAACGGAAACCACGTACAAAACGCAGTGAAATCATAACATAGAATGAAAAGGCAGTGTAAAGGATTTGGATATACTCATATTGGAAGAACTTATCTTTAAAGAATACAATAAAGTAGCCATCACATCTGCAAGAAAAATGACAGGTTGCATAACAAAAACCTTTCACACTAGAAATAATATATCGATACTTTTCAAGATGCAGTGGAATACTGTTGCACAATGACAGCCCCTTTCAAAGCTGGAGAAATTACTAACCTGAAGAGCGTGCAGAGATCCTTTACTGCTAGAATCTACTCAGGAAAACATGTAAACTTTTGGGACCAACAAAAATGCCTAAATCTGTATTCTCTCGAGAGCAGATGGGAGAGATACATAATAATTTACACATGGAAAGTAGTAGAGGGTCGGGTTCTAAACCTGCACACAGAAATAACCACATGAGACCAGGAGGCATGGCAAGATGTGCAGAATAACCCCAGTGGAAAAGTAGAAATGCAATAGGTATTCTGAGGAAAAACTGAATCAACATCAGAGGCCTGAGACTGTTCAACATGCTTTCACTACACGTATGGAGCATAATTGGCCGACCCCTCCCAGTGTTCAAGAGAGAACTTGATAAACACCCCTAAAGGATACCTTATCAACCAGACTGTGATTCACACGTCAGGCTGTGAGCAGCCGCGTCCAACAGCCTGGTTGACCAGTCCATCAACGAGGAGGCTTTATCGAGGACTGGGCTGCAGGAACGCTACGCCCTGAAATCATCTGAAGGTAACCTCAAGGTAACCTCGAGGTAACCCTCACACATGGTGCTGAAAGGCACAGTGAACCCACCACTTGGGTTCCTGATACAGCTCATGAAACCAGAAAAGATGTAGTTTTTTGTTTTTATACCCTTTTATTATATTTTTAGTGTAAGTTTTTGGGGACTTGTTTGAAAAGCTTCACTGACTTTCTGGATACTTTCCTGGTGGGATGGCAAACTGTTACTTGTCTTTTGTGCTGCTGTGAGGGGGAAGGGCGGCAGGTTTTGGCTGTGGTTACCAATAAGCTAAACAGATTTTCCCATGTCCAATTTGACCAATTTGCTTGGACCAATCTCGTCGAGATATCTTCAGGAAGCCACTGGGGCTTATCCAGAAAGAGGCATTTCATAATATTCAAAGCTGGGTTTTTCAGTTTTAATGCATACAGGCAAGGTGAAACATTTTATGATAGCTACACTTTGAAGGTTAATTGAAAGATTGGTGCAAAACATGTCGACCTTCATTGCTCTATTCACCGTCAGGTGCTAGTTTCCCTCTGATAGTGACCATTGTACTGTAATTTGACAGACGTTTTAAGTCTTACTATTTTAATTTGTGATATTTTCCTCAAGTCTTTGGTATTTTTATGATGATTAGTGGCTACCTGTTTTTTTTGGTTTTCATATCTTGTATATTTTTGTATTAAGTTTATTTTTTTTAGATTGTTGCACTTAATTTTCTATATTGGGATTTGTTAAGTTTTGAATTGTTAGTTTAGGGTGTGGGTTTGAATTTATTTTTGTCATTAGTTTGTTATTTAAGGCTTATCAAATTTGAGTGTATCCAGGTGAATTTTGTTTTGATGAATCTCATGAAAGCTTATGTTTTTAATTAAAATTTTACTTAATAGTCTAAATTATATATATTGCTCATTCACTGCATTAGGTATTGACATGCTATCAATGAAATAAATTCTTCACATTTGTATAATCCCAGGTAATCTAGTTTGTGCTTAATTTGTATTTTATTTAGTGTGTCATAATAGGGTTTTATCTATTTATCAGGACACAAGTGTGCAGAAAAAATTCATCCATTCCTTACCAAACTTTTAAGAGAAATAATGTATGAATGAATGAACTGAATTATTTGTCTTCTCGGGACCAGACAGAAATGCTCTACAGTAGTTATTTTAAAAAAATTGTTATGTATTCAAGACTGATAACATGATATTCTACCATTACATTTTTTATTTAAAATTATATTTCAAGTTTAGATCATGATTTCGTAGTAAAATGAGCAAATATAAGTACATTATGTGTATAGAAAACATTTTATTTTGGTCATTGCTGAAAAAATTTATGTTGCAATCATCTTTCCTGTTTTGGGTGTACAATATTTGCAATGTTCGACTATGGAGCAGGCCTGGTCGACGACCAGGCCGCGGGGACGCTAAGCCCCGGAAGCACCTCAAGGTAACCTCAAGGTAAGGTATGAATGTCCAGCAATGTTAGAGGAAAATATCACGTATATTAGTACATATCATACATGACTTGATCATTTAAGTGAGATGGTTGAAGATGCAGTTTCAAAGAATCATATGATAAAAATAATAGGGAAGACGGGACGCGACGAGCAATGGTCTCGTCCAATAACTACACTTAAGTGAATAGTTACATTTAAGTAATTACTTGCTCTTGTGCTTTGTAACATTTAACTTATAAGTTTACATGACATGTAACCCCCTCAACCCCTCCTTCATCCTTACCCCCCAGGCTAAATCTAACCATTACAGCACTCCTGGCTCTTGGACTGCCTCAGTTTCTGTGAAGCAAGTGTTGAGAAATGGGGAATAACCGTAATGATAATGTTACAAATATCCTGCCATATTAGTGTACGGACATTTATTGTCTGTAGTGTTATTGAAGCAGCAGAAAGGAAATTAATGACAACCTACAGTAAATATATAGTGGAGGGATAACCATATTGACCTATGTATCCATGAACTATATTAATGTGCTCTACCATTTTTTTCAGTACTACCATATATATTTATTATATATATTTATTTAATTTATCAGTGTGATGTGTGTAAAACATTTGCTGAATATAATATCTTGTATGTGAGTAGATAATCTTACAATTATAGATAATCATTTTAGTACAGTACATTCATAATCTAAAGTGCACGTGGAATTTTGAACACTGCTCGCTCATTGTGAACAAGGATCCACCATGTATTTCATTCAGAAGTAATTTTGACCTCAGTCTCTGATGTACTGTATGTTAAGGTGGGGCTCGTGCCGAGAAGTAGTCTGTGATACTTCACAGAAATTTACTGAAACCAATTTTAAAATATGACTCAAGTGGCTTAATTTTTTTTTAATATATATACAGTACATACATGTGTGTGTCACTAAGAACTAAATGACCAGACCAGGATTTGAACCCATGATGTCTAGGATCACCCCAAACGTACACAGTACTGTGACCACCGCACCATTGATCGAGATGATCGATAGTGCAGTGGTCATGGTCCTGTGTATATTTGGGGGTGATCCTAGATGTTATGGGTTCGAATCCTGGTCAAGTCATTAAATTTTTTCTTAGTGATCTTAGTGATCTATGGCTTGTGTGCAGCCTTTCTCATGTGTGTGTGGGTGTGTGTTGGGGGGGGGGATGCGAGGGGCTGGTACTAATAGGCCAAGTTCCCTAACAAGCCGAGTGTTCCTGACATTATATACAGTATTGTTCTAAAAAAAATCTTATGGAATGATAAAGCTTTTCATTATATTATATATATATATGATTTTAATTTTTGTAATTTGACTTAAAAACCAAGATAGAAATTTAATCAAACCTAACCTACCTTATCTATCCTAACATAACTAAGCCAGTAATTCATGTTATATTATAATATTACAGTAATTCAAATAAACCAATTTGAAAAGAAATATTTAAAAATAAAAAAAATCACTGTCCGTTAGGCAAATCAGGCCTTGCATACTAGACTAATTAGTGCATTCTGGCTATTAGATATGTTTAATTAATAGCCAGAAATACAATAGTTGGCCTAGTATGCAAGGTCCGATTTGCCAAACAGGCTGAATGATTTTTGTTATTTTTCAAATATTTCTTTCCAGATTGGTCTTTCTAACAGTAATAATCTATTATATTAGGAACATGAATTACTGATTATGTTACTATACCTGTATTGCTGAATCACTGAATTTGCTGTCTTGTGTTATATTAGATTATGTTAGGTTAGGTTAGATCAGATTTTTATGTTTTGAATGAAAGTAAGAAAAAAAATATGGATATAGCCTTCCATTACATTACATAAGAAAGAATATAGTACAGTATTTGAAAAAATATAATATTTCAGGAAAATTTGTATTCTTAGGCAACTTGGCCTATTAGGTACAACATACTGTATATACATTCATACATGATGTATGTGTGTGTGTGTATGTATATATATATCAAAATAAATAAATAAACAACACACTGTACTGTACCGTAATAATGCAAAGGGATAAAATAATTGGCCCCAATGTTTGTTGAGAAAATACTGTAATGAGATATGCAAACCAGGTTTTTTTAAATTTTGCATTGTTATATAAAATTATATGGATAAGAGCAAGTCCTTAGAATTATTATCCTTAAGTAAGTCACTTTGAATTGTTTTTCCTCGAAAAAAAATTCTTGGTGAATTTGACGGTTTTTTACATTGCTCGTTTTGTATCCATTTACTCTCATATTAGTATCTGTTTCCATTTTTATGAGTTGGAACTGTTTGCCATTTTTTGTATGTCTGTGAGGTTCTCTTTTTGTAAAATAATGTGTTGTGGGGGTACTAATCTCAGATGAGCATTCCGTTAGTACCTAATATGAGGCTCCTCTTTT
This sequence comes from Procambarus clarkii, assembly GCF_040958095.1. Classification (NCBI taxonomy): domain Eukaryota; kingdom Metazoa; phylum Arthropoda; class Malacostraca; order Decapoda; family Cambaridae; genus Procambarus; species Procambarus clarkii. The sequence continues at coordinate 5,100,933 of NC_091213.1, forward strand.
TGTAAAATAATGTGTTGTAGGGGCGCTAATCTCAGATGAGCATTCCGTTAGTACCTAATATGAGGCTCCATCTGGCTCAACTCTTATATTTCTGTCTTAATTCCTTGAGCAGATTTTGTTTTGTCTCTAGACACTTTGGAACTACATATCTAACTAGCCGTACACTTAATGGCAGACTTAACACTTTCGCGCTATCTGGACGCGCCGGCGCGTTCGGTTTCGTCTAACGTAAACGCATAGTGGACATAAAGTTATGTCTACTTTTAAAATATTTGTATAAAATTCAATTTTTATCCGATTTACTTTGGGTTTGTTTCAAACTGCGCGCTATGAGGCTCTCTTTCTCACCACTAGGCTGCATGGTACAATAAGTTCATGAAAGGTGTGGATAACTTCGATCAAATGGTATTTTGTCCCAAACGGGTTGCAGGTGGGTGACTTTAGCCGTTTATACTGGTAATTCTTCCCCCATATCATGTATTATATGGATATGTCTGTTTAGGGAATTTTATTCCGATCAATATACAACCAAAAAAACTGTGTGCAACAAGTATAATCTTGACAAACATAACAAAAGTAAAAATATTTCGTGTGTGTTTGACGCTCACTGATATGTTCCAGCGTTGTTTTATATTTGTCGCTATTCTAACTTATGCTTTGTTGATATTTTTTACCTATGGGCACATAGAACATTCTATTGCGAACACATTGACATAAAAATGAATGACGTACATAGAAAATTAATGTCATGAGAGTGAAAAAAGTATAAACTTTCAAAGCGCCGTGCGTCGTCCCGTCACCGATACCGGGTAACAATTTCACCACTTCCCACACTCTTGCGGGCGGGCTGCATCATTATTCTACGCTTATATTCATATCACCGTGTTGGGAATTTCATTGCGAGTCCATTGATACCAAAATTAACGCTGTAGAACAAGTGTGGAGGTGATTACAATCCCAAGAGTAAAAACATTTTGTTGCTGATGGGCGCTCACGGCGAGTCATCTACGTAGTTATTTATTTGGTGCTGGTATCCCTATATGTTTCGTGACTTATTTTACTAATGTTCTTCTAGAGAATTTTATTGCGAACACGTTGGTACCAAAATGAAATACGTAGCATGAGAACTAAGGTCAAAAGAGTAAAAAGAGTATACACATTTTTGTTTTTACGCTTAAGCGATAAAAATGCAGCGCGCACATTCGGTTGGCTGAGTGACCTTTGCGGAGAGCGCGAAAGTGTTAAGGAACACAAAAGAAGTGTTAAGTCTGCAGACACATGTTCTCTTCTGTCATGTTAGGGATTCTAATCATCCTATTGATTGGTCTTCTTCTAAAATAATCTTTCCTGCCTCTACTCTTCACAGAGGCCATCTTGTTGAATCAACTCTGATACACAACATACCCAACATGAACCCGAGTCCTGACTTTGTTGCTGTTGACTCTTCCCTTTCACAGTATATACTCAAATGTTCTAAACTTTCTAACAAATGTGACCTAACATAAGCCTATCCTTCTTTTTATCATCATCTTTTTCTTTCTCTTGTTTTCTCTTACGATCCCTTTATCCCTATTATTACCCCTTTATTGCACCTTACCTTCCGTACCTGATGCCTTGCTTCTTCTTCCTCCAAGATTTCCTTCTCCTCACCTATCTCGCCTATTTATTGCCTTTGCCTCCTTTCTCTCATCACAATCAACTTGATAATGGTCAAACCAGGGTTTTACACAATTTCCCCCATGCACCCGGGCTGTCAATAAGCTATAAAACCCTGGTTTGTGTCTCGGAGAGACTGCAGGATCCGTGTGAGGTCAGTTGAGCTCCTGGTTGCAATTCTTTTACCATGTCGTGGCACAGTTGATTAAGGTGCGTCTGGGATCCTCTCGGACATAGGTTCGAACCCTCCTCACGGCCCTTGTGGATTTGTTCATCTGTTCCATTTATCTTTTTCCCCCCCCACCCTCACCACATATTCCACATTCTCTTTTCAATCTTAAACTCATTGCCAGAGCCTTTGCTTCTTTTGGGTGATTTTATCCCCTTTTTCAATCCATCCTCCTCTTTCCCTTGGTGGCAATTTGATAAAGCAGATTGTAATCTTTTCACACTCCACATTACTCTTGCCAGCCTATCTGATCTGCTTCTACCTTGTTCCATCCTATTATTAGATGTTGCCCTCCACTCTGTTTCACACTGTGCCTCCCATGGCACATGGAAGTACATTTCTTGGTGAAATTTAGACAATTTCAGACAGACACAAACAACAGAAAATAACATGATGTTTAACAGTGATAAATTCCAGGTACTCAGGTACGGTAAAAATGAGGAGCAAGCACTCCAAGCAAAAGCCTAGTGGACCAAACACTCACAAGTCACAGGCTTGAATACAGATTTAGATTCAGAATACAGATTAAAAGAATACAGATTTAGCCATTTTAGTCAAGGGTACCTCTCTTGCCATTCATTTAAAGTGAGGGTTGGTATTGCTTTCTCAGACTATTTCAACAATATGAAGGTGTTCCCATGGCAATGTTCTGAGCACTATTATTTCTCGGGGGAAGCCCTTTGTGACTCCCTCATGCTATATGCTGAGATGGTTGCCATATACTGGATCATATCAGCCATAGAGTTCTAGACGCCTACTGGGGACTGGAGCCAGAACCCAGCCTACTCTCAGAAGTACAGGGAGCAGTGACATCTATTTTTGCCACCTCACTGGGGAAGGCAACCAGAAAGTCAGTCAAAACAATATCACTGCTAGATTTAAAAAAAAAAAAAAAAAAAAAAAACCAAAGCCTCATAAAAGGCAGAAAAAACTCCACTAGCTATATAAGCAAATGATTGAATTCTCGCGGAACTTGTTTGAGCTGGTTCACCCTACTTCCCCCACTTGTAAGTCTCATAGTTCAGCGTCATTGTTTCATTCTTTTTGAAGGGTGGGGAATAGTAGTGTGATGCAACACGTGAGCATAAGCAATGTTATTGAAAGAATGAAAACAGTGGACCTGGTGCCGCTCCTTGGGAAAAATGTACAATTGTGATGCTTCAAGGCAAGGATGGCCTGTTCGAACTTACAATGCACGCATGTGCAGGAAAAGGCAAAGTGGGTCTCATGTCAGATGATGCAGCAGGCTTGGAGAAAAAAAAAAGAGCAATCAGTACGAGAATGTCCTGGGTTACCACACAAGGGGCAAAGGGACATCTTGCTACTGCATCTTAAAGAACCATGACCAAATATCCAGCATCTATTGCAGAGGCATGAAGGGAGATATAGTACTGAACGGAGCATCTAGCACTGACAAGAAGGACGTTTGAAGACAGAAGGGTTCTATCATCAAAAGTGATCTTAACAATTCGGTGGAGGTTGACGATGATGACCACAAGGGGAATGAGTAATCTGCTAATCTGGAGGATAGAAAAGCCCTGGGCTATGAGGATATATTTAATATAATGGCAATCTTTGAGGACTCTCTCCTGCACCATGTTGCAGCTGGAGATAATGACTCTGCCATGCTAGTGTTCTGTGGTATTTTTGGACACCTGAACCGACGTATCACCAGTACAGGACAAAATAGCTAGGCAGGTAGCTGCCTCCTGAGAAGGGGCCAAAACTACATGTATTTCAGTCCAGGTGGGGTTAAAAGTAATGTGGGAATCTGCACTGTCAACGAGGTGCTTATATGAATATCAGGGCATGTTTGTTAATTGTGACTGATAGAAATACTTGGGCCATGTAGCGGGGCCAAAGAAATCCTGGAACTTGGCAATGGTAGAAGGAATCAAATATGTATGAGCTTGGTGACAGCAGAGTGAACCTCCATAAAGGAGAGGGGTATATGGTGCAATGGTCACAAGTGGAGGTATAGCCATCCCAGAAGATAAAATAGTCAACCCTGTCAAAGGAATGTGCGGATGAACAGATTTGGAGAAGTCTGAGACAATGCCTGGTCTGGGCCCACCACCTGGTCTTGACCTAATGTCTAACTAAGTGGGCTAACCAAATGAGCTGATTGACAGGTGGGCCACATTGAACCTCCAATTTTACCCACGTCCCCTCACCAAAGAAGTGTGTTGCTTCCCTCTAGGGGGCCGCAGCAGAGACTAGGGAGACTCCACTTCCAGATGAAGGAACATAAGGGAATGTGCAGGTCTCCATACATGGTTAACATACAGGAATGTGTTTCTCTTGTGCAATGTTGCAGCAGGCAGCAGAGGGGAATGTACCAAGTAATTTCCACTTCATTAACACACAAACTATGAAATATCAAAGCCATTTTACATTATCAACATGAAAAAAATAGACTACCAATGAATTAAGCAGCACACACACCAATTTTTATCAGCACCAATTGTTTCTTGCATACATAACTGCTTGATGGGGTTCTGGGAGTTGTTTTACTCCCCAAGCCCGGCCCGAGGCCAGGCTTGACTTACAAAAATTTTAGATTATATATTCAGAAGAGCTTGTCCTCAACAGGTATGAATGTACTTGCAAACTTGCTCTTCTTTCTTTGTACAGAACACATTTTTCTGATGAATTTAACATCATCTGAACTTAAATTTACAATACCCATGTAAGAAGATAGTTCTCTTACATATTTGTAAGAAATATTAGTGCACAAAATTATGTAAATAATGGAAAATAAATAACTACAAATTTTAGCCATTTATTTTCTCCTTTTGGTAAAGTCTTGAAGTAATAACTAAATATTGAAATCCAATATGGATTCTGCATGTATCTGGCTTGGAATCAAAATTACAGAGCAGCTACAGTTGAATCTCTCTCCAGTGCCTTATTCTCTTTAAGGAACTTCCCTGCTTTGAGGAGATGACCTAAAGCCATTCTCAAACGTATCAACTGCCCGAATTTCAGTACTTTTGAATGATCACCTGAAAAATATGTTCAAGGGGGCACATGCTGGACTCTGTGCCAGCACAGGACTCTGTGCTGTGCTGGACCAAAGCAGTCACTGTTTATGTTCAAAAACAAACGTGTAGAAGCTAAGAACATACAAGTGGGGTTGTAACATACTACCTATAATGTCACTCAAGATAAATTGTGTAAATTCATCACTACTCTGCTATCCATAACAATGTTAATAACTGATGCATACAGGCATTTAAACTTTATATGTAAAATATATTTTACATATAAAGTTTATATATAAAACTTAAATTTCCTTTTAAAATAATTTTACTTCTTTATAATCAATACAGTAAACTTTAACCAAATTAAACCTACATACTGTATAAGCCAGAGCTATTGAAGTCAGGTCAAGTTTTGTGACTTGTAAAATCTCTGTTACTGTATATAATGAAACAAAAATTTAAATGTTTGTAAATTAAAGAATCACAATTAAGAAAGTCTGGACCATTAAAAAACATGTCTGTTATCAACAGCTTCAAAATAAGATTGTCACCACACATTAAACCAAAAGCTTTTTGTTGATGGTGATGCAGCAGTTGAACATCTTGCACATGCTAATGGGCACCAAGTTGGTCATGTTATCCTGCAGCATCTGATATCTTGGTTATCAGCCCATTTTGAGGTACTTTTATCTAGTATCAAGCTCATATAGAATAGTTAGTGCTATTATATAAGAGCTGTAATAATCTCAAAGAGTTACATGCTCCACAATGATAAACTGATCAATCTGAGAACATAAATAAGACATTTTGCTAGTAAATCAACTTTAGCAACACATTCTGCTAAAACCATAACAAAAATATCACGTAAGAAATTAAAAAGTTTGTACTTCCAACCTACAATACATTTATCCTTTAAAAAGCCATAATCTACAGCAAGCATACATAATGTCTTAAACATTAGGCACCAAGTTCACACTGAATATGTCAATAGACAGTCACTTCACTCCTTAGCCAGCTCTGCCTGCAACCCAGGTTCAAATGTCAACCACAAATTGTAAAACCAATTTGCAGCATCAACTCCTGTGGAATTAATTCATTAATCACAGTACAGTACTAGCTGCTACTTTTATTACACTGAACATTTCCTCCCATCATTTGTTTTCTCTCAATTACACGTAGAAAAATATACTAAATTATTAGGTACAGGTACAGATAAATTGAATATATGGAAGAACTTAGGGTATAATCTATATGTATATATTTATGTACAAATCAAATCCATGAAATGCTGTATAAAATAAGAGGCCTTTAAACAAAGTCATATTAATGTAAACATTGCAATATTATGTAATGTGTGTGTTTTGTATATAAGCTATTACTATGACTGAAAGCTATAATGTAATGAGGTATCATCTAATGCAGCTATATCGTTTGAATGCCGATGATGTAAATGCTCCAACACTCTCCACAGCAACAGCCTTGTCTTCAACTGGTGAGTGAATCTTTATTTGCCTCATATGTGTATCTCTTCCATTCTGATGATTTGATAATACTGCAATCTGGACCATATAGGTACGGATGGGACGCTCATGTATATCTTTCAAAGGAATAAGAAGCCATCCTGTTGGTTCATGCAAATCAACCACTTCAATTTCTTGCAAATCATTGAAGTGAGTTCCACAACGAATGGAGATTCTGTAAGATAAACCAGCAAGGGAAAAGTTCTACTTACTTCATTTTGGCCAAGTAGTTTATTAAATTGAAAAAAAATACTTATATACAAGTAGATAATACAGGGCATTACAGAAGTGAACAAAATTATACTGTATTGTATTTGGAAACTCTCCTAATTTTAGTACATATATTTCAATGTGATACTGAATGAATTTTTTATTACTGTATTTTAAAAACCTAGGTATACATCCTATCTAGCTACATATTCTTGTATTACTTAAATTTATATAAATATAAGAGGAAACTTAGCTATTATGAGAAGGGAAAGGCCCATCACCTCTAAGTGATCCTTACCAACAATAAACAAATGGGTGATGTACTTGAAACCTATCCAAAGAAGATAGAATTGATAACAGAGAACTTGATGAAAACAAAAAGTATAAATGACAATTTAATTGTGGCTGGAAAAACCTTTTCTGTGCTCGACCCTTCGGTGACTTCCTTGTGCTAAAAGCCAGCTAATAACAATCCCTTTGGACATCAAAGCTAAAAGGCTTTCAAAGGCTTACTGAAAAAACAGGACCAGAATCTGGCTCCCTCACACAGGCAAGGAAAGGTTAGGAATCAGAGATCAACCTAATACTAAGATGAACCAAAATTTAAAGTATCCCCCAAATAAACTCAAGTCACACCGTCTACTGCCAGCACACCCTTCCCTTTCATGCCCGATTCAGAGCAAGTGACTACTCCCTATGATTTGGGAGTTAAAACACTGGATTTTTAATCAATTTTATCACTTAGGCTTTCATTTGGGCAAGGGTGGGGTAACCCCTGGTATGTGCCAATTGTGGCATGCTATCAACTTTTTTCTGGCAAGCAAAACTCAGGGCTCATTTAAAAAAAATCATTTAAATAAATAAATATCCAACTTCTTTGGTGAGTTGCATATTTTAACGTAATAAAATACAATTTTATTAAGAGATACAAAATAAAATTGCAATAAACAAACACTAACAACATTTTTAGTAAAAATGATTAAAAAATTAAACAAAAATCCTACTTCCAAGTCATCTATTTCTGCAATATTTCTAAAAATATAAAAACCTACAGATTTTGTCCCATTGTTGCATCATTCACCAGGCAACCAGATGTTGCGTGACTCCTTTACCATCATTGTAGGTAGGCTTATAATTGTACAAATTTTTGGTTTGCTTACCCCACCACGAGGGGGCCTCGTAGCCTGGTAGATAGCGCGCAGGACTCGTAATTCTGTGGCGTGGGTTCGATTCCCGCACGAGGCAGAAACAAATGGGCAAAGTTTCTTTCACCCTGAATGCCCCTGTTACCTAGCAGTAAATAGGTACCTGGGAGTTAGTCAGCTGTCACGGGCTGCTTCCTGGGGGTGGAGGCCTGGTCGAGGACCGGGCCGCGGGGACACTAAAGCCCCGAAATCATCTCAAGATAACCTCTCAAGATAACCAACTGATTGTCAGAAAATTTAGTACGTGTTTGTGATTGTGATGAAGTTTTCTGAGATATGTAATTTTTATATATTACATAAAAGGGATTAAGAGTTAATAAAAGAAAATCTTTTATTTTATTTTATTTTATTGTGCTTTAGCCAAGTAAAACAATTATGAGATTGGGCACTGTAATGTATTGGGCAAAGTTCAAAAACTTGTGGTTGATTGATCTGATATAAAGAACAAAGTTTCAGAATTATTGTTGATTTACTTGCTGAGGTTAAAAATTGCTGCTTTAAATTGTGACTGTATATAGCAGCTAGTATTGTACTTAAAGGCTAATAGAAAATATCAATGCTATCATATATTCCCTTCAGGGAATGTTTGAAAAGTTCCCTATAGTGCTAGCACCTGACTGTTCCTGATCCTGTCTAACACATACCACATACAGCAGTCCTTACTTAAGCGAACAGCTTTGAACATGAAAATAAGCCATACCTACTAGGAGTGTAGCTTTCATCAGCTTTATAATCAGCATATATCCAAACATCCTGTATAGTTGTCTTGCGACGAAACTGTATGTTGACAAGATGAGGTTGAGGTCCATCCGACTGCCAATATGTATCTAGACAATCATCACGTAACTGCTCTACACCAAAGCCTTGTATAATAAATAGTGAATATTAAAAGAAATAGTTTCAAAGTACAAAATATGATTACAGTACACTGTACAGTAGTTAGGTTTCTTACTTAAACATTAAAAATTTGTTTTATTTAAAAATACAGTACAGTACAATACAATATATTTAAGCAAGATTCCAAAAATGAAATGAGCAGTGATTCACTGCTGGTTGGTAAAATACACATACATGAATTAAATAATAGGAAAATTTTCTTGACAAACCTGGCTTGCAAGACGATAAAGACCACACTGCTTGACTTCCAACTTCACGAACACGTCCAGACCTTTCCTCACGTGCAGGGTCCGGCTCCTCTCCAGACACGCGCACTGAGTTATTAAGCGATATCATCCTAGCTGCAAAATATATTATTTTACTGTAATATGAAAATATTAGCCAAAGTAATGTTAATTTAAATACTTTTTAAACAATCTAATAATTATTGTTATTTTTGTTTCATTTTATATGCAGTAAATTTCATTATTTTATCTTGTATTTATTATCTTGCTAATTACTGTAGTTTGAACACACAAAAAGAGTGCATTTCAGCAAGCATATACACCATACAGAAGCAAAATAAATTACTCAATCACTTAATAGTTATTCTTCCCCTTCAAGGACCCCCAGAGCTAACTCTCAGCTGAGTCAATTTTGTTAAAACATACAGTACATTTATGTCTCTCACATTCAAACTAAATTTCAATTGGCCACTACTCAGTTATTAACTTTATTGATATTACAAATCTTTTATATGTCTTCCCCAATGGCCTTAGATGACCTAGCTCTTTATTACATTTCTGCAATTAAGGAAAGCATCCACAATCCCCAATTCCAGCTTATCTCAATACCAAACAAGCAATACATTATCACAAAGTATTCTTAACCTTCAAAATTATGTATGCAATACAAATTAATGCCAATGTACATCAAATGACAAAAGCTTTTTCTTATATAATACATGTGTTTTATTACAGATTACTGTCATGCCAAGTGGTTCTGAATAATGTACATATGTCAGTGTGTAACCCAAGACATTATCCTACTGCCCCTAGTATCTTTACCGCCATGATTGGGGGTACACAGCTCCAATCCTAGGCTGAATGTCGATTGACAGTGTACATTACCAGGAAAACACAAGACAAGGGAAGTTAAGTCCCATTAACAATTCATGTCCTAGGGGGCTGTAGAAGATCCTGCCTTTCTTTTTGGTTTAATATCCTTACTGCCTTCTGTAGCATTCTTTCAGAATATCCTCTACTCCTAAAATGGTTTCACAAAGTTTCTTTTAAGCCTTATGGCTAAGGAATACTGTAGTGATTTCTTAAGTGATAATGGATGACCCAATGAAAATACAGTACAGGTAGTACATAGAAGCAGAGCTGTTTTACCACATGGGCCTGATGGGCACTTGCCCAATAGTCCCTGGAGCATAGGGCATGTTCATTATGGAAGCAGAATGTTTAAATATTTAGGTCTTGTTGCAAACATACTTATATAACCCTACATCCTGGTGTGGGACTAAATATTTTTTAAGATATATATTTCCAGGTGAATAACCCTTTCAGCAGAAATGAAACAATGTTTTGAGTGAAGCACAAAAGAGGAAGAGAGCTGCAGAGGAGAAAATAGGAAAACTTCCAAAATTAACATCATGGCTCAACACAGGTGCAATGACAGCCACTAATAACATTTCTTCAGATTTAGCATCCACATCAGCATCCACTCCTACAATGTCAGCCACTAGTACTGTTTCTTTCGACATAGCATCCAAATCTATATCCGTTCCTGCTACCAATGGACCTGCTACTTGCTACCTAATCATCCAGTTTCAGCAGACATACCATCACTGCCTGTTTCTGCTTCTGGTGACATTTTACAAGAGGAAATACCCAAATTTGTAACAGTAAAGGAATTTGCAATCCAAGAGACACATCTGGGGCTATGGAACATTAATGATACTAATGATAGTATCACTGTATCACCCATCACTGCCTGCCCATTTCCCTGTGAAGGCTCAGGATAGGAGCAGAACGCATTGTGCCTCATATAAGTCGCATGGCATTGTTTTGTATTACCTCAAGGCTCTGTAGGTTAGTAGGCGCAGCGAACGCATATGCCTGGCAACAATAGCCTAGTTGGCTGCGGATGTAGGTTGTAACAGTAAAATTTTATGGTGTGCTCCCCAGGTGGTGCCAGTGAGGGCATTAAGTATGGCAAGTCGTGTTTGTGTTGTCTGTTTAAGATGTTGAATGTGTGCTTTCCAGGTAAGTAAGGGCGCATCGAAGTGCATGCCAAGGTATTTATGTTCTCTTATGTGTTGGATGGGAGTGTTGTGTATTGCGAGGGTGGGTAGATGAACAAGTCTTTTTTAGGTGAAAATCTGATAAAAAGTTTTGGTAGTACACTACTAACTTGGAGGCCCCATTATTGTGTCCAATCAATGAAGTAGTCAAGTGCTGATTGCATTGTTGAGACTATTAAGTAGGGCATTGTCTGAATAATACGTTAAATCATCGGCATACCCCGAGAGGTGAACAGGATGGGTGTAGGTAAATCTGCTAAGAATGCAGAAAAAAAAAAGTTGGGCTTTAGGACTGTAGCCATTGAAGTAATCTTTCCTGTACACCTAAATGTACAAGCTTTTCCAAGAGGCAAGTATGAGGAATGCTATCAAAAGCTCCTTTAAGGTCTAGGTAAACAATACAAAATTTACTGTTTCTAAGAGACGTGCAGATTTCATGTTCAAGGCAGAGTATTTGATCAAGTGTATTTGATACGTTCATATGGAATCCCATCCTCTCCAGGTGCCTTGCCTAGAAGTAGGTGGGTTAAGGCTAATTGTAGCTCTCTTAAGGTGTACAAGTTGTCGACGCCGTGCATGGGCCGCGATATGGCATGGTCAATTTCTTGTCCGAGGGAGAGTTCTTGAGCATGAGGGAAAGGTGTTGAGAGGGTCAACAAAAAATATTCCGTAAGAACATGTGCACACTCCTTTAGTGTTTGACAGAGTGAGCCGTTGATCATCAGGGGAATGTTGGTCGACCTTTTATGCTGTTAAATGTAGCCCAGACTTTTGAATGTGACATGGTGGGAGTGAGGCTATCACAAAATTTTGCCCATAATGCTTGCTTTGCTGACAGTATGGTTTTTTGGCTGCTGCTGTGGCCCGCCGGAGAGCGACCCAGTTCTGTAGGGAGGGTTGACGTCTTTGTTTTTGTATGGCTCATCAGTGAGTAAAGCTACTGTTCGTGCACATTCCACGTTCCACCATGGTTTAAGTGGTTTGTTAGACCTATGTCCTGAGGTTTTCTTGAACATTTGGGTGGCTGAAGAATGTATGCCTGAGGTGATTGTAGACAGTCGTGTGTTAGGGTTTACATCGTCTGTATCTGGGAGACGGACAACATCAGCCCATTTATGTTTATCTAGTTTCTTAATGTTCCATTTGGGGAGTGTTAGGGGATGGGTTGGTGGCTGAAAGTTAGTAAATTTTATAATGAGAGGTTTGTGGTCACTATCAATATACGTTCCAGTATGAAACTGTACTTTATGTTGAAAGTGTGCCGAGCCAAAGCAAATGTCAAGTGAGGCTTCATAATTGGTTCTGTAGTTAAAGTAGGTTGCAAGGTAGGTGGTGAAAGAAGAATATATGGTGGAGTGTCTATCAATGTAAAATCAAACAACCTTATCATTGTGTTCATTGCTGTCTTCTTTTATGTGCTAGCCATATGCTGTATTGTGACTACCAATTTGTTGTCAACTACCATTTTAAGCTGTCATTGCAATCAATCATAGCTACCTATGTGCTTTAATATACTGTACCTATAATTTTCTCTCATCTTTTTTTTTTCATTCCATGTAATCTGTTATCATTTTTTTGTCTATAAATTTTGCAAGTATTTACCTCCTTAAAATTTTCTTAGATTAAGGACCTGCCCGAAACGCTGCGCGTGCTAGTGGCTTTACAAGACTGTAATTACCATAATTGTATCCTCACATTCCTTATGTACATTCTTGTATATGCATAAATAAATAAATAAAGTAGTTATAGAGAGCAGTGCCTGCAATATTTTGGATACCTCTACGCCATGTGGGGTGGTTAGCATTGAGATCTCCTGTAACAATGAGTGGGTGTCATAATTGGTCAAGATAGAATTCTAATTCATTTAGGTTTATTGTGCCGCCAGTGTTGTACATACACAGAAAGGATGTGTGTATCATTGTAAGGTATTAAGCAAGCTAATGCTTCTAGTTTACCGTTCACAACATGCGTAAGTGTTAGATTTACACGTCATATTACTTGTGTTAAGAGGAAAACGCCGCGGCCCCTCCCCCCCCATACGATTGGGTCTGTCCAGTCTCTGCATCCGAAAGCTTTTAAAATAGGATTATGTTTGGGAGTAAGCCAAGATTCGGCTGTGAAAGCTAGATCCGTTTTAATGAGTAAAAGAATTGTTTAAGTTCTGTGAAGGATGTTTTAATGCTTTTTTGCGTTCCAAGTCATGAAGGTTAGGGGAGCCATTTAGGATGTTTGGGTTATGGATACGTCTGGTTTCCTTGGCATGCCAATAGTACCTACTGGATACCTGGATGTAGATAGAGGCTGTGTCGTGGCAGATTGTGGTAAAATGTCCTCTTTTTGTTGTAAAGTTTATGAGGTTCTAGTTTTCTTGCCCCGAGAGCGAGGGTTCGAGGACAATGTTATGGTGGCGTGAGACGTTAACACTCCGGCCGTGACGAAACAATTCCTGGTAAATATGTCTGCCTTATTTACTCTTCGCCGCATTCTTAAACTATTCCTATTTACCAAAATAATTATTCAGTAGATTTTAAAAAAATATTGTAAACCATTGAATATAATATATGAAAGTGTTGAATTATATTTTCAGGTGTCGACAGAACTGTGCGAGTGAATGACAGCGTCAGTGTGTGTTGGGTGCCAGTGCCGGTCAGTGCCTCTCTCTCCCACGCTGATACTGCCGCTTGTCACGGCCACCAGGCACTGCCACCTGTCACAGGCACCAGGCACTGCCACCTGTCACGAGCACCAGGCGCTGCCACCTGTCACGGGTCCCAGGCACTGCCACCTGTCATAGGCCCAAGGCACTGCTCCTGTCACAGGCACCAGGTACTGTCACCTGTCACGGGCACCAGGCACTGCTACCTGTCACAGGCACCAGGCACTGCCACCTGTCACAGGCACCAGGCACTGCTACCTGTCACAGGCACCAGGCACTGCTACCTGTCACAGGCACCAGGCACTGCCACCTGTCACAGGCACCAGGCACTGCTACCTGTCACAGGCACCAGGCACTGCTACCTGTCACAGGCACCAGGCACTGCTACCTGTCACAGGCACCAGGCACTGCCACCTGTCACAGGCACCAGGCACTGCTACCTGTCACAGGCACTGTCTTATGTAACAAGTGGCCAACAGTACCACTTGTCATGTGTAGCAGTCACTGCCACTTGTCCCAGTGACAGGTAACTGTCAGTGCCATGACAGTCACCAGGGACAGTGACTAAGACTCCTGCACCAGTCTGCACCTGCGGTGTCACCAGTGACTCGGTAACACAAGACCGTGTCAGTACTACGGGAACGCTTCAATATCACAATCATACCAGAGTGAGTTGCTAAGGATACACCTCATTAATTTTAAATCATACTAACCCCCAAGCCAGGCTAGCGTAAATCGAGCCAGGCTAGTCTAACTCGAGCCAGGCTAGTCTAACTCGAGCCAAGCTAGCCTAACCCGAGCCAAGCTAGCCTAACCCGAGCCAAGGCTAGCCTAACTCGAGCCAGGCTAGCCTAACCCGAGCCAGGCTAGCCTCACTTTATTCCCAAAATAAAGTGAGGCTTTATTTTGATTATTTTAAACAAAATAATTGCCAGCCCTGTTTCCAATCACCATTTACCTAGGTCTTTCTTGAATATTGAATTTTTGCACTTTGTATCTATTGTTACTTTTTTCTGTTTTGTGACACTGATAATGTATATTTAAATAGTTTTTAATATCCCCATTGTTATACCCTTTTATCCCTTTGTATACCTCAAACATTTATCCCCTTAGTCTTTGCCATTCTAAAGAATGTAAATTCATCTTTCTTACTCTCTCATCTTAAGGGAGGTTTCTTATTTCTAGACTTTCATTATTTACAACTATGATATTATCTATTAATTTCCACTTATTACAGCTCATTATATAATCTCTTTCTTTGTTAGGTTCAAGTATGTATCCCAGCAGCTTTAAAGTCTTGAACTTTATTTTGAGGGATACAGTCCATCATGGTAGAAGAGCTGTTTCCAGTATTGGTAAGTCATACTGTTCAGTTTGCTTTATACCATATTGGCAGTAAAAGCTGTTCATCAAACCAACCCCTTGATTCATACGATAACATAACAAGGTCCCGGTAGTAAAGTCGGGTTCGTTCATTCACAATCGAGAATTTCGGGTACTAATCCCAGACGAGACAAAAATGCTTGGATGCATTTCTTATCACCTAATGCACCTGTTCACCTAGCAATAAGTAGGTACAGTACTCAGAAGTCAGTTCACTTGTTTTGGGGGTTGCATCCTGGGGGAAGGTCAGTAATTCAACCTTGGGGGGGGGGGGGGGGGGAACCTCGATATAAGCCTAACATGTTTGAGTAATGCGTAGAAAAAGAACGAAATTGAGGTCCCTGAAAACCACATATAATAGGCCTGTTAACATAAGCAAAGCTAATACTTAACCATACCTTCATTTGCATTATATTGTATTAATTGGTTATAAATCTTTTTTATAGGTCGTCCCACTCTCAGAATCGAACAATGCAGGATTGGGTGTAGTTATAGCCGGTATCAGCAAGTTCGTTTAGTTCAGCTATGTCATAGACTGGCCACCCTTAATCAGCCCCCAGGCACAAGCACATCCTCAGATGGTGATGGAAGTGCTACAAAAAAAGCAGTCCCTGATCCTCCAAGCCCTCCGTCAGCCACTTCCCGCTTTAAGGAAGCTGTTATTAAAGGTTCGTATAAGGCATAATATTTAGTCCTTGTACTTTTTCATGTAATATTTTTGTCTTTTTAGGCAATATGATCATTTTCTTAAATTTGAAATTATATATTTTTTTTATTTGATTGTTATTCCTGTTATAGCATGATATAAAGGATCTACAGTGCAGTAATTCTAAAATTAAATGTTGGCCTAAATTGTTACTCCGTTTATTAAATAATTATTTTATTTATTTTTTGGAAAGGACTCGACATACTGTCGACATGTGTCGGTTCTCTGCTTGTATTTATGCATGTTGTGCATTTTGATATAAAGCATGAAACATTTTGGAGGTGTTCTACATGAGTAGAAAAAGCTGCTGTTCATATAAAAAAATACAAAATAATCGAAATGAGTTAAAAGTAAATAAAACCAAAATTGAAACTTCAAATTTAGTACAATATACAGTATTAATTTTACGTGCACAAATAGGCTCTGCAAGCGCTCTAACAAGTCATTAGGTTTAAACATTTTGAACGTGTCAAGACTGAGAAAATTGTCAAACCTAGATATTCATGAAGTTGATTATGAGAGCTCAAAACAGGACCTGATGTGTTTATTAGACAACTTCAAACACAGAAGATGGACAGATATGTTAGGAAATACAGAATAGACCCATTGAAGAGTAAAGGTGCCATAGACACAATTGACAAACTATGAATACCAGAAGTCCACGGTACTTCACTCCTTCCACAAAGTGCAAAAAATATTGCTGGAATAAAAGTGGAAGTTTTCAAGAGACAGTTGGACAAATTCCTGCTGGAAGTGCGAGGATCAGTAGAACTTTAATGGACATATACAGGTATGTACATGTACCAGACTCTACAGGCATGTACATAAATAAATAAATAAATAAATAAATAAATAAATGTTTATTTAGGTAAGGTACATACAAGAGATTTTACAAAGATTGATGGAATTATAGATAGAGCTAGTACATACAATGCCTAAAGCCACTATTACGCAAAGCGTTTCGGGCATGAAAAACATTAATGACTAAATCTTAATACTAATTGAGTATAAAGAATAAAATGTGTTGAGAACAAATAAAAATAGAGATAAAAAGAGGGGGGAACATGTCTGGAACATGTACCAGACTCTACAGGCAACTGCAAGTAACAGCCTGACAGAGCAGTTCATCACCGAAGAGGTCTGACCCCAAGCTGGGTGTGTAGAATAAATCAAAATTTGAATACAGGTAATCTGCAGTTTCCAATCATTATTGTTAAACGTTAGTGATATATTGGAATATAGGTACTGTATTTATAATCATAAATGTGGTTTAATATTCATCTAAGGTAGCTTATAGTAATAGGTGATCCCCGATACTAGATTATAGTTTTGAAAACTTCAAGTGACCTGATACTTGATTATAATATAGATGGGTATTGGATAATGGTTGTATTATTTAGTTACATGCTCTGGGGATCCCTGGTTGGGTGCTGTAAAGTCCTTCATTGAGTGCCTTGGGTCTCTGGTTTGTTTGCCTTGCTAGCATGCTGTCTATGTTTTAGCCCAAGCTGCATTTGCTGGTCAGTGGGTACTAGGGGTGTTGGCCTTGAATATGTAGGCTGTGAATGAACAGGTTCAGAAACTTATGAACGACTTATGAACTTATGAACGTTCTTTATGAAAAGTTCCTTTTGACCCTATCATTGTTTCCATTCCATCCTTTATTGTTCCTCTATATTTATGCTAAGAGGGGGGGTTCCATGAGTCAGGAAGCATATCGGGGTTAGGTGTATGGAGCCAGGTATGGTGGTGCCACCTGGTGGTGGCTAGCATAGGTAAGCAAATGTGGTGATGGGTTTTTTTCAAAGCCTGTTGGTGATGGCCACATTTTGATATCTGGGAAATAGGATGGGAGAGGGTTGGAGATTCTGTTAGGCTTTAGTTTCAAACTTCCCTTTGTTTGTCATTCATGGTGGGATTGATACTTTATCTAATGACTTCCTAGCATCTTTCATAACCCTAAAAAGATGTTTTCAAAAATATCCTTTTGGCACCGTGTATCATGTGAGTCTTCCTAACTATATTATTCTTTTCGTGCACAACAGATTATATACCGTACTTCAGGAAGTGGTTGAATAATCTGCTCAAAAAACACCCTGTTCACAACTCAAAGCCTGATTTTAGTGTTAGAAAGCTATTTGTCTTTCTGGAGGAGCCACTTGGTAGCTCCCCTATAGCTCAAAGGAACCACTGAGATCCTTCCAAATAGACATATCATTACACTCAAGGAAGGGCTTTTACACTCTCAGTTATAGAAATTTGTAGTTCCCCATTCATTGGTATCACTTAAATGTATCTCTCATAGGCTTGCTATATACTGTATAAATAATTTTATTTAGTATTAGTTGGTACTGTATCATAATTTACAAGATCAACTCTGCATTAAAAATTTCATGTGCCAAAATTATTATTCCAGTCATTCCTCGTAAAAAAGAACGAGTAAAGTTTGATACATCTCATCCATCGACTGAACGGAACTTCATAACTGCTATCCGTGCAATGTCAGAGTTTCTGTTAAAGCCGTCTGATCTGGAAAATCTTCGCAAGACCAAAAGACGCTCCCCTTTTGAAAATGAACCTCCTATCACTGTGTATTGGAGAAAGGATGTAGAGGCCAAGTAAGTTAAGTATTTGCCTATTGCATGTACTGTACTGTAATGTATTTATAATAAGTGATAAGACATATTAAACTGTAAGCTATATAATCTGTTAGTTGAATTTTCTTGAGGGAGCCCTTTAATAGCTCCCTGAAGCTATCTTGCTGATATTGCACCATTCCAGACGATCATGTCAGTTGCAGAAGTTCTATTTGGTCTCAGGGATCCAGAACCTGGACCCCCTTCACGAATGCAAGGTATTGGGTGGCACTCTGCCACCCCACCAGAAAACCTCCAGAAAGTAGGGCAGCTTTAAAGACAACTGGAGAGTTCACATAAAATGAAGCCTCAAAACTGCCAAACAACTCCACATATTATTCACACAGAATGAGAGATTAACTCAAACTGATTACAGCCCCAGTACACTCAAACTGATTACAGCCCCAGTACTCGTCGACGTCCCACCTCAGTTCTGTTGCTGATGCCGTACTGAGGTACTGTATTCCTCATAGTGTTTCTGGTCTGTCAGATCACAGGCAATCTCTGCTGCTTCACGCTACGTGCTGACCATCCTTGGACTTGGTTGTTCTGTGGAGACATTTTACTTGGTTGTTCTGTGGAGACATTTGCTTTGTGTGTTGTTTCAACTTTGTGTTGGCTTCATGTGCATGTTTTGGCTCCAGCTTGTTGTGTGGGTTTGGCTCTTGTGGCATTTCGGGCTGCATGTACTTGGGTTTTCTTCTCTGTGTACCTGCAAATGCTACCCTTGCATTGTCAGTTTCTTTCTCTGGTGTGTTTAGTTTACCCCCTTAGAGGCCTGGGTACTTGGGTGGAGCACATCACCTTGGGCTATTCATGCATCCCTGATTCCTCAATGGACCCATGATTGGGGGCATTCTTTTGGTTGTGCTGGGAAGCACTGAGGTTTGCGTGCTTATTTATATGGTGCGCTGCAGTCACCACTCATAGCCTGGTTGTTTTGACTGCATTTGGTGACTGTTCTTACAGCAAGTGGCCCTGGTGCATGGAGTTTTGTCATGTTTTATACCTAATACTGTCACATCTTATCATTCAACACTGGCAGAGCTGCTGTTGCTTGTGTTTCGCATCAATACTGCGTCAGCAACATTCCGTACATTATCTTGGGCTTTTGTATACCTATGGCCTGCTCGTGCTCCTCCTGAGTCATCCAGGTCTGTTGCCCATGTCCTTGCCTTTGTATCCTCTTCCTGGGTTATGGGTTTCCTTTCAGTCTGGTCTTCTTTTCTCGGGCCAGTGTTCCTGTCAGCTCTTGCTTCAGGTTGTATAGTGGGGGGAGCTTCATGCTCTTCTTCATAGGCATAGGTTTTGTTCCTTTGGCCCTGGTGGGTGTATTATTTGTTTTCACCCCTCCTTTTCTGATGAAGAATGAGTCAGTGAGCTTCTGAAGAGGTTGGGGGGGGAGGGTCCTTAGATTATTGATGCTTGGTTGGTTTGGCTTAGGGTGCATTGTTTGTGACCGGTGGTGGCAGTAGTTTGGTTCTAACGATTTTGAGCTAGTTTAAAAATGTTGATTGTTTGCATAGTTTAGGGAGTTTGTTTGGCAATTTTTGAGGCTTTGGTTCTTTTGAAGCCAGCAGTAGTCCATATTGCATTGACTTTCTGGATACTTTATCTTGGTGGATGGCAGAACGTCGCCCATCATCTGTGCCCCGACGAGGGGGTCCATGTTCTGGCTCTGGTCCCCAGTAAGCCAAATAGAACTCTACGACTGATGTGACCTAATAGTTGGGAGTAATCTTGGTGAGGTAGCTTCAGGAAGCCACTGGGGCTCATCCAGAAATTGGCATTTCATTGCATTCATCTCTGTTTTCTTTCCTTCTTTTCATTATACCACTAAATTCAACCAAATGCATTGTCTTCACCAGTCTATCATCCATTCACTTCATTTGATCAAATTATCTCGGTACATTCTTCTAAAATACAATTTGCCACCCCTTTCATTCTACTCTGTAAAGTCAATATATATATATCCTTATATACAGATAATACCCAGTATTATAAACTGTACTTCCAGATAATGAACTAGATGATGGATTATCTAATTAATGGAAACCTTACTATGCATGGTTAATACTAATATATATATATATATTAGTATTAAGGTGGTATTAGTATTAAAGTATATACTATAATGTGAAAGAAATGGATTCATAGTATTATTAACATATCTACTTTGTGTTATTGTTATACTGCTTCGTTAAATATATCTGCCATGTATGTGACTTGATGGTGAGAAGCCCCATTACTTATTTCACATGGTAAATAATAAATATTTAATTAGGAAGTTTTTATTTTTATTTTAGAGCAATACAAGTTTGGGGAAGTGTTGAAGCTCTGGATCGAGAGAGAGTAAAGAGAGAAAAGGAAGTGAGACAATATCAACAAAGTAAGTACTGGTACTGTACTATTGCATATTTATTTGGTTAAATAGTGTAGGGTGTGTGCATTCAGCTTGCTTGTGGATACATGTACACATGGTATGACAGAGTGCTGGGAAGACGGGACACCACGAGCATAGCGCTCGTCCTGTAACTACTCGAGTAATTTCACTTCACTAATTTCACACATACACACACACACACACACACATACAACAGACAGAACAGACAATAAACAGAGTGGTAGACAGTTGGAACAAGTTAAGTGAGAAGGTGGTGGAGGCCAAAACCGTCAGTAATTTCAAAGCATTATATGACAAAGAGTGCTGGGAAGACGGGACACCACGAGTGTAGCTCTCATCCTGTAACTACACTTGGGTAATTACACTGTACATAAACACAGAGAAGCTAGAGGCATTAAATATGCCGTAGGTAGAAGATGGAAGAAAAAGAAATCGATTTTATCAATTCCTGTTACTATTTTGTATGTAGTGATCATATCACCTCTAGTGATATGATCACTAGATAGTGATAGTGTGTGTGTGTGTGTATACATATTTCAAAATCACATTTAAATACATATATGAATGGAGAAATACTAAAGAAACTGTTCATGTCATTAATGAGACGAATATTGTAATATGCAGCAGTTATGTAGTGACATCTCAAGAAGCTTATTAATAAACTAGAAAGGGTGCAAAACCATGCTACTAAATGGCTTCTGGAACTAGATAACAAGAGCTACAAGGAGAAGCTAGAAGTGCTAAATATGCAAAACCTTAAACATAAAAAAAAAAGAAAGAGGTGATATGATCACCATGTTCAAAGCAGTTACTGGAATCGACATAGTTAACAGGAACAATTTTTAAAGCCTGGAATTTCAAGAACAAGAGGCCATAGATTAAAACTAAGAAAATAAAGGTGGCTCTAAAAATATATGAAGGATATGTTCAGAGAACATGGTTGTAGATGGTTGGAACTATTAAAGTGTAGTGGTGGTAGGTCCCAAACCAATTAGTAGTTTCAAGGTGTCATGAACAAAGATTATAAGGAAGTTTCAACACCACAAGTACCGCTCTTGTCCAGTAACTACACTTAGATAATTACACATATGTGCATGCACTAACTCAAGATGAGGCTTCAGAAGGTCTACGAACAGAATTAGATTGTTCCAAAGAGAGGTAACAACAGATGACCAGAAACAACATTTGACAGAATCCAAGTTACTGTAGAAGAGGTAAAAAGACATCAGGAGGAACTGGATGTAGCCAATACAGTAGGACCACACCAGATATAGCCATAGTTGCTGAAGGAATTTGCAAAGATTCTGTATTACTCCTTAACTAGTGTGTTCAGCATAACAGTTGAGGCAAGAGAGGTACTGGTAATCTGGAAAAAATCAGTTGTTCCAGTCATCAAGAAAAGTGCCAGACATGATAGACTAAACTGCAGACCAGCATCACTAACATGCATTCTATGCAAAATGCTGGAAAAAAGCATTATTAAAAGATTTGTAGAACATTTGAAGATCATGTTTTGTGATGGGGAGACAAACTGCTTCAAAGAGGTAAAATCATGCTTACCATACTTGATTGACTTCTGTGTCAGGGCCACCAAAATAAAGCAAGATAATAAAGGTTGTGTATTTGTATCTTCCTGGACTGCCAGGAAGCTTTTGATACTGTCGAGCGGACAGCACATTGGACTTGTGATCCTGTGGTCCTGGGTTCAATCCCGAGCACCGGTGAGAAACAATGGGCAGAGTTTCTTTCACCCTATGCCCCTGTTACCTAGCAGTAAAATAGGTACCTGGGTGTTAGTCAGCTGTCACGGGCTGCTTCCTGGGGATGGAGGCCTGGTCGAGGACTGGGCCGCAGGTACACTAAAAGCCCTGAAATCATCTCAAGATAACCTCAAGAATCTTCATCTCAAGATAACTGTTCCTCAAAAAAAAAAAAAAGACTAATACATAAGAAAGGGAAGGAAGACAGGAAACCTATAGGTAACTACACCACAAGGGGGAAAGGCACCTACAAAAAACATATATTAACTACCATCTCCCATCAACAGGCCTTGCTCGAGAAATGGTTCTGGAGCACTATTCTGAATAGGAAATGTCTCAAAAGGAGATCTCCATTGGGAAGGCACTAAGCATCTCGGAAAACAAGTTAAACTCTGGTGGCTAGCTTTCTTTGATCTCGGCACAAGGAAAGAGTACCATGATCAATGCCTAAGCAATTAGAAGGCAACAAACACCTAATGCAACTAGCTAACATGCTCATGAGACATGACAAATAAGACCTCCCTAACATCCAGGCTGGATCCCCAAAACTGTTCTGTTTAGAAATGTAAAAACTGCCACACTTCTGAACCATGGCCAAACTTCCCACAACTCCAACATTGTAACCAACTCCTTTCCGGACCATACCGGCCTCTACCCCAAGGAAACAGTTGAGGCTGCCTAAGTCCTGCCTGGGGGGTTATACATTTGATTGTATGGCACACCTGCATTGGGGTGGTTGCACATTTGGTTGTGCAGTACACTGGGGATGGTAGGTGGAGGATTATTAACCTGTTCATCTTGAGTAATTAGTCAAGAGTATACTGCCAAGATTGTATGGATCTGTCCTCTATATTAAATAAGGATGAGTGGAAAGAAGCTCGTACTCTTACAGTGGTGGCTGCTGCTACCTTTGTATCATTGATTCTGCCGTGGTGGATGCTTTATGGGTTGATCCGGTATCTGTGGTTCCCTATTCCACGGCTCGTGATTTTCATGTCATCTACAGTGTCATTAAGTCTAGCCAGCCTGCAGTATACCCTCATTCTCATAATGTTTGAAAGTACAATACTTCAGCGATTGTTGTTGCTAATGAAGGTATGTCTTAGTTACATTCTGGCATGAGGGCTGACAGGTTCTGGTGGCCTAGTATTCGGTTACTGTTCTCTGGCCTCGGCTTCCTTTTGTGGCCTTGGGTTGAGTGTCTCGACCATGTTTCTCTTCATCTTCATTGCCTGTGGTACTGCCTCCTTCCTCCCTGACAAGTCCCTGTGTTTTTCTCCTCTGTGGGTGAAGCTTCACGGAGCCACAAAGGTGGTCTCCCTTTCCCCCTGGAAAGTAGCATTGAATGTACATAATAAACAGCAATTTCGTGAGTTTGGGTTTTGTGTGTGTATCTGCTCCACAACCGAGGGCTCAGATTTTGGAAATGCCTAGGCTCTCTTTTTCTTTTTTCCCCCTTCCCCTGAACAAGTGGAGGAGGTGGGGTGATTGAATGCATTCAAGTTTCAAGAGATTTAATTGTTTGTTTACATACTTTTGGAGAGTTCATTATGTGGGTTGCAATACTTCAGTCTCTTATGAACCCACTAGTTGACTGTTTTGGGTCACTGGCTTTCTGAATGCCTTTCCAGGCAAGGTGGCAGACTGTTATCAGTTTCCTGTACCTGGTTTGAGGGGGGGCCAGGTTCTAGCTCTGGTCTGTAGTAGGTCTAAGAACTTTGCAACTATGTCAGTGAGATACCTTAAGGGAGCCATTGGAGCTTGCCCGGAAATTGGTATTTCATTATCTTCAACACTGGAGTGAATTTGGGAGTTGGGTGTAGGTAGTGGAAGTGGGTGTGAGAAGGCTTTGTGGAAGTGGTGTCAGTGGGAGGATGACAGTGTGAGTGGCAGGTCTTGCTGCACGTCCTCGGTAATCTATATAGTCGCTCATGACTACAGTGTACAGTACTCTATATGGATTACTGGTTGACCCGATTCACTTCATTACTACCATATAGATCTGTGAAAATCATGTACAGTACTGTAAACCTAATTGTTATACAAATCATATAATTATAATGGATTTGTATACCATAATGATTACCCAGTACTTCATTGGCATAGTAACATTTGTGATGTATTTCCATATTAGCATCAGACAATAATATCTAAAATCAACATACAATGCTAACCATATTACCTCAGGAACCAACATATAATGATTACCACACTTTGAGGCTTAATGCACTTGTACTACTATGTTTATATGTTAACAAAATTTTTATCATTGATCATAAAGCATTCTTCTCTTAAGATAAATAACTTAATTGGTACAGTAATTACCTAAGTGTAGTTACAGGATGAGAGCTACGCTCGTGGTGTCCCGTCTTCCCAGTGTAACAATTGTAGTGAGTTTATTTCCATGTGGAAGTTTACAAATGATGGGTCAATCTTTTTTGCTTTTATTCTTTTTCAATATGCTTTTTGAGCCTTAACATGTTTTTGTACAGCAGATATCTTCAACATCAAGAAAATACTTAAGGAATACCGTCGTGACCAGAGGACGGCATCCAACCCTGTTCAGTCTGTAGGCATGGACTCCTCCAGCAGGGTGGTGTGGGCAGCAGTAATTATGTAAGGAACTACTCTATGATGTTGCTTTGCTTGAGTGTACACGTAACTGGGATTTAATTAAATCCTTCAAGTTGCGTAATACCATAATAAAGCTTTGTCAAAATAAAATATATTTACTTGAAGAAATTATACTTGGTAGCTTGTAGATTGTAATAGTTACACACATTTGAGAAGTATTTCTGATCTGATGCCTTCGTTTGCGCCTTAAAATTAGAATTCACTATCATAATTCATTACTATTCAACCAGTGCAATATTTTGACACTGGTGTCATGAAAATCTTTACAGACATTCCTAAAGGGTCAATAAAATGCATAGGAAGCACTGAAAAAATGTAACTTATGGCAGAATGTCCCTTCTGTGTACCTCCAGGGTTTATCTTGTCAATGGGGATTGATAATTACTACCCAAGTATCATCAAAATGCAGTTTGGTTAGCTATTTCTGATGATTGCTGTCAGCTACCTTGTTTTAGCTTGATTGTAACAATGTTTCACTCGGGGAAAGTTTCTAGGGGCCTCGTAGCCTGGTGGATAGCGCGCAGGACTCGTAATTCTATGGCGCGGGTTCGATTCCCGCACGAGGCAGAAACAAATGGGCAAAGTTTCTTTCACCCTGAATGTCCCTGTTACCTAGCAGTAAATAGGTACCTGGGAGTTAGTCAGCTGTCACGGGCTGCTTCCTGGGGTGTGTGTGTGTGTGGTGTGGAGAAAAAAAAAAAAAAAAAAAAGTAGTGTGCCTACACCATGAGCGCCTGACAGCTGGGTGGACAGCACTTTGATTCGTAGTCCTGAGGTTCCGGGTTCAATCCCCGGTGGAGGTGGAGACAAATGGACAAAATGTTTCTTTCACCCTAATGCCCCTGTTACCTAGCAGTAAATAGGTACCTGGGAGTTAGACAGCTGCTACGGGCTACTTCCTGGGAGTGGAGGCTTGGTCGAGGACCGGGCCGCGGGGACACTAAGCCTCGAAATCATCAAATCATCTCAAGATAACCATCACTTGATATTGACAAAATAAATAACTGATTATTTTGCGATGAAAGTGTCGTAGAAGATCCAGACTGTAATAAGGACTATGTACAAGGTTCAGAAATTAGTGAATGCAATGCTAGTTATGATGTTCACAGCAGAAGGCAGACATTCACAACACACATCTGTGGCTTCATACATCTACACATCATGAAACAGGATCTCATTTTCCTTTAGAAAATAAACTTAAGGAAAATTATTCATATTAGTAATTTAGTGACAGGAATCTGACAATGATAGCAGTATTGTGGCTAGTTTGTGAAATGCAAAGTACTGTACTGTATTATATATTGGAGGCATTTTGGTGTGTCAAATGGTGTCGCCTGCTGGTATCATCTTCTGGTAGCATTTGGTGCTATGCTGTGCTTGGATTTCATTACCACACTCAACAGACCTACTTAATGGTTCACTATGATGCATAAAAATGTAGTATGTAATGTGATAATGGCAAAAACTTGTGTTTTATTGTTTAAAGAATATGATGGTGCATGATTATTAGTGATACAGATGTGTGTGTACCTATGTTCTACATGTTCTGTGATAAAAATAACATTATTGACAGCCAAGTACATCATTGCACTTGAAAAAAACAATGGGAAAAATATTAGAAATGCAGTATAAAGAAAATGTAATGTATTCAGTGCATGCAATTACAATTTAAAAAAAAATATGCATAGCTAGGCTGAACATTTACAACTGGTTAGAAGATTATTATACCCACTAGAACTGATTAGTGGATCAAAATTGTGCATGAAAATGTAGATAATTATCTATGTGTGGATATACCCGTCCTCTACCATCAAACACAACCAACACCCATTGTGTTTGGTGCACCTAGTGCTGGAGGTGAATGAAATGTTATATCCACAGTAGTGAGATGTATAGTTTATATGATTTAGGGCGCATTATTCCTAATAGTTCTGTGCTTCAGTGATAGCCACTGAGATAGGCTACCTAATAATAACCGTTGGCTATTGATGCTTGGTTGGTTCGGCCAGGGGTGCATCATGTTATGTTCTATGGCGGCTCTTTGTCGCTACCTTCATGCCACGGGTTCTGCCTTTATGGATTTCTTGTGGGTTGATCCTGTCACCATGTCTCCTGTTCCAAGGTCCATATTTCTTGGGTTCTCTTCAGTGTCATTAAGTCTAGCTAGCTTGTGGTCTACCCTCGTGCCCATAATGTTCAGATATTTACTGCTCTGTCAGCTGTCTTCGCGAATATGTCTGTCTAAGGCTGATATTCAGGCACAGGAGTTTCAGAGGTCAAATACGGTTCTGGCAGCCCAGTACTGTATGTTAGTAGTGTGCCCGGGCCCTGGCACCCTTGTGTGGCTTTGGGTCATGTTTCTCGTCCAGGAGTCTCTTCCTCATCATAGTACCTGCGGGGCTGGTTTCTTCTCCTGTGCTCTGTCAGGTTATCTTGGAGTGGGTACGCTTGGGTGTTGTCGAAAGGTGCTCCCTCCCCTCCCCTTCCCCCTTGTATGTGCCCATTGTTTCCTTTCTGTGGGTAGTTAGCTTGTTGGAGTCACAAGGGGCTCCTCCTAGAAAACTAGTACCGTAATTAATTGTGCGTGTGTTAAAATGTCAATTTCTGGACGAGCCTCGTTGGCGCACTGACACCCTCCCTTCCTCCAAGTCATCGGGAGTGGTTTGCATCATCATAGCGCTGATGGTAGAGCATTCAGCTGACCATAGGCAGCCACTCCCCTCCCCCCAAATGAGGGGTTGAATAAGCTTGTGCTACTTTAATGAGATTTCGATCGTTTGTTTTCATGGTTTGGGGAGTTCTTGAGGCTGCCTTGTTTCAAACCAATAGTGGTTTTGTTTTGTTTAGCTGACTTTCTGGGTGCCATTTTCAGTAGTGGCTCAATGAATACCTTAATGAATAAGTGCCACTTCTCCCTGCACTTCTTTGAGGCAGCTGGGTTCTGGCTCACGCCTATAAAACTCTGCGATTGATGGGACCTAGTAGTATGGCTCACTATCAGATATAGTAGCTTTAGGGAACCTCTGAGGATTCACCCAGAAATTGGTGTTTCATTACGTTCATCGCTGGTTTTTATATGAGATGTTTCTAGCATACTAATACAGTAATATTGTACTAAGACTTATAACAGACATTGCTAAGAGAAGATGGGAGGTGCACAAAAACAAAAGTTACACAAACAAAATTTGTGTGAGGCCTTGTCCAAACAAACTGTACACTAAGATGTCAATCACAAAGCACATACACTGTGTCCATCAGTTGGCCGTATGGTGAATAATTTTGGCTGGATTAGCATGTGTGAAGCATCTCTCTCTCATATTGGTTTATATAAGTCTTGTCTGAAACAGCCAACACACATTGGTTTTCCCCTTCATTATACTAATACTAGCAGTAAAAGAACTAATAAGAAAAAACGAAGCACTACCTAATAAATTCCCTGTAACCTACCTTACCCCTCTATTGTCAACCCATGTCTGTTTTTTTTTTTTAAAATGCTGTTTGTCAACCTAACTGTGTTTGTGCTGCTTTTTCAGCCATGTTCCCCCCTTTCTTATTTTTATTTGTTCTCAAGACATTTTATACTTTAAACTCAATTAGTATTAAGTTTTAGTCTTTAAGGTTTTTCCTGCCCGAAACGCTTTGCATAATAGTGGCTTTAGGCATTGTATGTACTAGCTCTATCTATAAATCCATCAACTTTGTATCTTTCCTTGTATGTATGTACCTTACCTGAATAAAAATTTATTTATTTATTATTTATTTATAATATTTAAAATTTCAGTATCTAAAATGTAATTATTATTAAAACTATTTAACTCTTAAACAGCTGTTTGTTTATTTCAGTAATGGAGCTAACTTTGTTATGAAATTAGGGGCGTGGGCTTTTACTGGATCTCACTGTCTGTTCGCAGAAGCCTTGCATTCTCTTGCTGATGTTACCAATCAGCTCATCCTTGCCTATGGTATTCATAAGTCAAAACAGGTGAGTGGGAAGTAGTTGTGGAATTTCAGTGTGTGTCATAATGCAGGTACAGTATACTAAACATGCTCAGTATCTTGAGCTAGAAATATGTCTTAAAATTACAGCATAAAAAAATTAAAAAAAATATTGAGGATATCAATAACCTCAATGTTTTATATACAGTATTTCAATATTTTAATGTTAAATTTAATTTAACATTATTTGATTCTTTATAACTTGTCATATACATATGACAAGCTCACTTATACGTATAAGTGTGGGCTCACTTATACGAATTACAGTACAATATATGGGAAGGATCCCTCCCCCCCTCCTCGATAGGCCCGACATGCGGATAAACAGAATTTTTACCGGGAAGTCCAAAAGTGAACTGTTCAGTTTTTTTGTACCACAACCAACTTAATTTGAATTGCTACACACACACACTATTATTAAAAAGTATTCCAGTACAGTAGTGTAATTAATTTAAAGCAGAATCTTCAGCTTAACTTGTTGTAATTTGTCTTCTTGATTGATGCTGCATACAGTACTGTACAGTAATGTATACAGTGGTACCTCCATTTACGAATTTAATCTGTTCCCGGAGACGGGTCGTAACTCGAAACAAATTTTCCAATAAGAAATAATGTAAATTGAATTAATCCGTTCTACACTTCCAAAAATCTTAACTTTAAAATACATTTCATACTTAATACACACACATTGTGTACTATAGTATGCACAAGTTATAACTTGCCTTTATTGATGACTCTTGTTGACATATGGAAAATGTTGAGGAAAGGGGTGGGAGGAGGAGAGGTGTTACTGTTTGAAAGGGAAGTCCCCTTCCATTATATCAGGCAGTGATGACTTTCCTGGGGTACTCTCTCTCTCTCTCTCTCCTACGTTTTGCAGGCCTACCACTAGAACATAGTTGTGTCTCATTGCTTGCTTGTCTAAGAATCTGTCTAAAGACACTTGTTTTTCCCTACATTTTAACACTTATCTGTTGTGACATCACAAATTATCATTCAAAAGGTCAATGTAACGGCCTGCTACAGCTTTATCTGGGTGAGTTTTTTCAACAAAACTTTGCAGTTCTTCCCATACTTCACACATTTTCTTAATGAGGAAGGGACATCCTCCACTATTCACAACTATTTTCTTAGGTTGAACCTTACCACTGACTTTCCTGGGACCCATGGCATGATACATAATAATTACTTGTATGTTCAAAAACCAAAATATCAGAAAAAAATGAAATACTGTACTTTACAAAGAATTCAAGTGCGATCGTCACTATGTGAGAGAGAGACTGGTAAACTGAAGTGCGCCGCGTTTTCGGTTGACCCATACATGTACAGTATCAACAAAAGTCACAAGTCGAGGCAAAGGTCGCAAGTCGAGTCAAATTTTCCGACGAAATTGGGGTTGTACGTAACTCAAAAAAATTGTAAGTGGAGGTTCCACTGTACATGTAATACCTAATCTGCATATTTCAAGTACTACAGTATATACTAGTGTTAGAGGATAGACATGGCATTTCTCTACTATACAGTACAGTACTGTATACAAAAACTAGGAGATTCTAATAAGTTGTTTTTCATGGCCAAAAACTTTTTCCTTTCAGAGTGCTGATTTAATTCATCCGTATGGCTATACTACAATGAGATATGTTTCTTCGTTAATTTCTGGGGCTATGATATTCTGTGTGGGTGCAGGTCTCTCCATTCAACATGGCATCTCTGGGCTCTTTGGACCTTCAGAGGTACTGTATATACATGATAAATTTTGGAAAGCCTAAAAGATAATGTGAATGTTATACTGACTTGCTACTATGAAAATTTCCTTGTAATGTTTAAGTGTCTTTTCAAGATAAGAGGAATAGAGATTTTGAAGTACTAGTACTACACAAGAAAATATGGAAAACTAAGTTGAATGCTGATTTGTATATAAAGATTGTATACTAAAGATTTGTAAATTTAGAGTAAAACTATCTTTGTGGCATTACATTTTCTTAATGCAGATTATTTTAGCTCGGCTCTTTCAGTTTGTTGGGGGACATATCCCTGTCTTCTTCTCATAAATCATTCACTTTATGAATCCTTTATTAACATTTTAAATTTTGTGCAGGTGCTACCCCTTTACTGGGCTTTTTACATCTTAGGAGGATCTCTAATAACAGAGGGTGGCACACTTCTCATGGCAGTTCATGCCATTAAGAAAGGAGCAAATGATCAACAAATGACTTTTGCAGAATATGGTAACTAGTATATTAAATGCTTAAATACTGTTTAGTGATAAAATTACATAATTTAACCCTTAGAAAAGGGAGACCATACTGTTATATTAAGTTTTTGGGGAGCCCCTTTGTGGTGCCTTGAAGCTATCTCACTGACATGGCTTCCATCTACTTGGTCACATCAGCAGTAAAGTTCTGTTTGGCCTACCAGGGATCAGAGCCAGAACCTGGCCTCCCCTCAGAGACATAGAGAGTGGGTGACACTCCAATAGGAAAGCATCCAGAAAGTCGGCAAACCAATACAAACTACTCCAGAGTTCAGAGCGACCAAAGCCTCGAAACTGCCAAACTAACTCCCAAACAATGTAAATAAACAATTGAATCTCTTGAAACTAGTAGGAATTTGTTAGAACTCCCTCCCTCCCACCAGTACAAGGAGACCCAGAGCTCCAGGTCTCCTCCAGTCTTCCACACCCCTTCTCTCACTGATGTGAACTCCATCAAATGTCCACTGTAGGGTTCCTAGATCATCAACCAGCTGTAATGGTCCCACTGCTTCTCATCTAAGTGCCAGCCATCCTTAGACTGTCCTGTGGGGGCCATTTCCTTCGTATTGTTCAGCATTTTAGTTAGCATCACGACTGTGTTTTCTGTCCAGTTTATCTTGTGTGGACATGACTTGTAGAGTTCTTAGAGCTGCATGTGCTCAGGACTACCTTCCATGTGTGCTCTTTAGTGCTGCCCATGTACTAACTCTTATTTGGTGTGTTCAGGAGTTCATTCTTTAGAGGCTATATCACTGGGTTGGGGGCCTTACCTTGGGTGTGTCAGGGGTCTTTGGCCCCTCTGTCTAGACCAGTCATTCTCAGCGAGGACAATATCTTCCCTTGGGTGTATGTAACCTTGAAATAATCCTGGATCGTATATTAGATAACACGCACAGGTTTCATTCACAACTGAAATAAATAAATTTATCTTTGCTCTTGATGCTGATTAAGTGAGAAAAATTGGTTTGATTTGTTAGATAACATACCTTGCTTGTTTAAACTTTTCCTCCACTCTTCACTTCTGTTTTTTCTGACACAAAGAGCCAACGGTATTAAATCATCCACCTGCTTGGCATAGAGATGGCATTCCACCTCCAATTGTCT
This sequence comes from Procambarus clarkii, assembly GCF_040958095.1. Classification (NCBI taxonomy): domain Eukaryota; kingdom Metazoa; phylum Arthropoda; class Malacostraca; order Decapoda; family Cambaridae; genus Procambarus; species Procambarus clarkii. Next base: position 5,133,454 of record NC_091213.1, read on the forward strand.
TCCTGGCAGCAGAATGAAGTAGCTTGGTGCTTTTTACCCCGGGGATTAGTGTTAATGAACTTGCACTAGTTTTGAGAGATTCACTTGTTTGTTTCATTGTTTGGCATTTTCAAGACTTTGGTCTCTTTGAACTCAGTAGTGGTATTGGGTCGCTGACTTTCTGGATGCTTTCCCAGTGAGGTGGCAGAGTGTCGCCCAATCTCAGCATCTCTGTAAGGTGGCCAGGTTCTGGCTCTGGTCTTCAGTAGGTTAAACAACTCTAGCTGATGTGGCCTAGTAATTGAGAGCAATCTGAGAATGCATGTGGCTTCACGGAGCCACTGGGACTCTTCCAGAAAGAGCCATTTCATTACAATCAACACTGGGTATTTTCTGGGAGGGCCTACCTTGGTAGCTTCCCAAGCTAAGAGCTGGTTCAGCCTAGCCTTAAGATGCACCAGGTTTCCAAGACCCATCTTTGACAACAGGGAATCAGAACCAAAATCTGGTTCTTTATGAGGCGAGGGGGAGCTTTAAACATTAGATCAATCCAAAACCAAAGAAAGGCCCTCCAAAAGGCATTAGCACAAAACTAGCAACTGTTTGAAGAAAAATTAGGTACCCACAAGCATCTCTCGCTACAGCACTTCTGGCCTAGGTGGTCAGCTATATCTAAGCTGTGTGCCAGGTGGTTGCTAGCTTAGTTGCTGTGAACTTCCTGTGTATAGTGTTTGCTAGGAGTTTTCTGTGTATGCCTGTTCTCTTTCTGGAATGCTGGTGTGGCTCTGTTCAGGCTCTGGGCCTGGATCTTCTCGGGCTTTAGGCCTGGCTATTCCTGGGTTCTGGGCCCAGCTCTTCTTAGACTGGATACCTAACCTGGGTGTTCCTGGGCCATACCTTGGGTTATTCCTTAATTGTGTGCTCGGTTGTTCCCAGTTCATGTTTCCAAAATGCTTCTGGGCCACATGTTTTAGTGCATTTGACCGGATAATCAGCTTTTCCCGTGGTGTGTTTTGGGTGTATCGTATTTTAGGGAAGGTTTGGTCATCAGGGGCCATGTCCTATTTTTTTTTTTTCAACTGGTGTCTTTGGGTTTCTGCTCTTGGGCATAGCCCCAGGTTGTTAGTTTTGGCCCTCAGGTCTGGTAGCCTGTTCCTTAGGCTCTGGGTCATAGGTTCCTAGTCCCCTGCCTGATTTGTTTGCTTGTTGGTTTCTTGATGAATTATTGGATTTTGGCTTTGGTCCTGCTGGAGGTTAGTTCATGCTTCCATCTTTTGCAGCCTAATGCAACTTTAGCTGCTGTACTTGGTGTGTTGTTAATGGCTCCTGTTTGATGTTTAACTTTGCTTGGTGTTCTATGACCTCGCCACACTCATGTTGTGCTTTGGTGTTTGGCCCTTGGCAGGTGCCTTTTTTTTTTTTTTTTTTTTTTTTTTCCCATGAATATTCCTGTGCAGGCCATAAGCCTCTGGCTGGCCCACTAGGTGCCCTTCTGACCTGGGCCCTCATCTTTAGCCATCTTCTCAAGTGATATTCTGTTTCCAATATTTTCTTTTGCAAAAATGCTGGCCTATATCATGGGTTAGGGTATTTCCCTTACAGCAATAGTCATTTTTCTCTTGGTACCTAATTTTCTTCAAGCAGTTGCTTCTTGTTGTGCAGATTTTCTCTTTATTTTGTGGGTTGGGGGGATGGTGGTTGATCTGTGACTTCTCACTTCATAAAGAGAACCATTTCATCTATTTGTTCCCAATAGACAAGGGTGGGTCTCTGAGGTTTGGTGCTACTTCTTAAGGCTTGGCAGTGCCAGCGCCTAGCTTAGGAAACTATGGAGGGGCCACCAGACAAAAGTGTTCCATTACATTCAATGCTTTCTTTTTAGTGTATTGTTTTAACATTTTATTTAGGCTAACAATGGGCTGAGTTAGGTTAGCCATGGGTTAGGCTGAGAGGCTTACCATGTTGATCATCAACACCTGTTTCATCAACAGTGTATTTGTCAAGCCAAAAAATACTTTTCATAATACAGAATAGCAAACTATGTTTAGTACAGTGGCATCCAATTGTAGACATTTGCTGTGGACGAGGCATTGCTTGCCAAGTATTTCGGCTAACATTTTTAATGCAAACATATATATGATACGAATAGGACAATAGTAACATTTTGAGTGTTGGATATCAGTGTTGTAGTCAACTTTGTAGTGATTAAAGCTTAAGGCTAAAGGCTGATAATAGTAGAAAAGCCTTGCTTAGTGCTTGCCATTTTATTCCCATCATGTCATGACTCCTTGCTTTGAAAACTACAAATTAAGCTCCAGTCATGGACTTATAAGCTCGGGTTTATGGTAAGGGGTGTATATTACAGTACACTTTGTGGTAAGAAAAGAATATTGAGAGTAGACTACTCTCTACTGACTGAATTAGACTACAAGAAATAGGGAACAATAAGGTAATGGGTAAATATTTAATATAAGGAAATTGATGCAGTTTGTTATTACTGTACTGTAGGAGGTATTTGACAGTTTTCAGAGGTCAAGATCCAAGTGTCAATGTGGTGCTGCTGGAGGATATGGCAGCTGTGATGGGTGTTGCAGTGGCCATGGGATGCATGGGCCTCACCTCTGTTACTGGTTCCCACATTCCTGATGCCCTTGGGTCTTGTCTGATTGGTGGGATCCTGGCCGCAGTGTCAGGATTTATTGTTTATACAAATTCTGCAGCACTAGTGGGAAAGTAAGCCAAGTTATAATTCAGTTTTACTTGTTAATTTCCTGAGTCGTGACTTATAAACAAAGTAGCTTACTAAAGTGTGCTCAGGAGCATCAAATGGTCAGTACCATATGCAGGCGATGAGTCACAATAACGTGGCTGAAGTATGTTGACCAGACCACACACTAGAAGTTGAAGGGACAACGACATTTCGGTCCGTCCTGGACCATTCTCAAGTCGTTTGAGAATGGTCCAGGACGGACCGAAACGTCGTTGTCCCTTCAACTTCTAGTGTGTGGTCTGGTCAACGGTCAGTACCAATATCAAGAACTCGTTGTTGTGAGAAAGGGGTTGCCAGAAAGGAGTTTAGTGGCTTTAGGTGCTGAATCATAACATTATGGGAGTCATTTTCAGAGGATGTATTCATGGTACTGTATGAATGAATTATTTGACTGATAGCATACATTACTAGAGGTGGTGTTGGTAGAGAAAGGGATACTTTGCTCGGTACAACGAAAACTTGGTCGACCTCCATAATCTTTGGTAGACCTTAGACAGGTACATTGAAAATGTAGTATCAGACTCATTAGAATATATGAAATAAAATATCTAATAAAGGTAAAAAAAAGTTGCTTTGATGTAACTGGAGACAAAAATGATCTCATCCTATGGTGTTCATTTTTGCTTGTCCTGATTGTTTGCTTGTTTGGTATGATTTGGGGGATGTTGATTAATTTATTTGTTTTAATTTTAAGCGATGAGACTTTTAAAAAAAAAGTCTAAAGGGATTTTTATGTGGAAAAGTCAATTATTTTATATATGTTGTTCAAGTCTCCCTTGTAAAATTTTAATTTATATTATTTTATGCATGTAATTTACAGATCTATCCCACAACATCGTATAGAAAAAATAAATGCTGAACTTGAGCGTGACGTTCTAATTCGTGCCATATATGACGTAAAAGGTATTGACATGGGGAGCGGACTTGTGCGATATAAGGCAGAAGTGGATTTTGATGGTCGAGAACTGACACGAGGATATCTGGACACACAAGATTTAGAAGTTCTGCTAAATGTAAGGCAGATGAGAACGTCCAGTAATATAATTTTCAAGCATAAATGATAAGTGAAATAATAGAGATATTTAATCTTTCCTATATGTTATCAACTTTTATTTAATGTTATTAATTCCTCAATTTGTTCATTAATTCTGTTAATGCTAAACCATCTAATTTTTGTATAATATCTGCGATTGAATTGTTAATATTCAAAGTTTCAACACATTTCTGGGAGGGGCTTTCTTCAGGGTCTTCCCAAGCTACCCACTTGGTGAGCTCCAAGCCTAAAGCATTTGGAGAGGATAAACATTACAACAAAAGAGCAGCATGGATTTAGAAAGGGAAAGTTGTGCATGTAAACACCCCTCTCAGCCCTTTTGAGTCACAAGTGCCTTCCACGGCCCAGGACCAATATCTGCCCCCCCCCCCCTCCCACCTCAAGAAGCAAGGTTGCCTGGGAATATGGCATTAATCTAGGCCAGGATATTAGAGCATCTCGGGAGTTGGTCGGCCGAGCGGACAGCACACTGGACTTGTGATCCTGTGGTCCCGGGTTCGATCCCGGGCGCCGGCGAGAAACAATGGGCAGAGTTTCTTTCACCCTATGCCCCTGTTACCTAGCAGTAAAATAGGTACCTGGGTGTTAGTCAGCTGTCACGGACTGCTTCCTGGGGGTGGAGGCCTGGTCGAGGACCGGGCCGCGGGGACACTAAAGCCCCGAAATCATCTCAAGATAACCTCAAGATAATCTTAAAATGAATACCTTCATAGAAAACATGGGTAATCCTGATAAAATTATGTACACACTTGTTGTACATTTGTCCACCCCCAACAGCTAGTAATTACATTTGTCCACCACCATATGCGGGGCCCTGGTAATTCGGGGCTCCAGCTGGCTTCTTGCATCGGGATTTTGCTGCCCAAAAGCAGCCATGGAATCCCCAGGAGGGAAGAACGAGAGGAATGGAGACCTACTGAAGGGACCCACCAAAGATGCATTTCATTACATTTAATGATGGATTTCTGGAAGGACTCCCTTCTGTTGCTTCACGAGTTAACTTGCCATAAAGAACACAAAAAAAAAAGGGGTTGGGGGGGAGGCTTACCAATAGGAAAATGGGAGCAGCAGCAAGTAACCCCAACAAGAATCAGTGAAGCACAAGCTTGGCATGGATCACTGCAATATTTTTTTCACACCATGTTTCATAGGCTTATTACAACCTTAATGCTATACTATATTATTAGGACTATTCATAGGTTATAATGTTTGAATACTAAACATTTATTTTATTGTTATAGGAAATGCAGTCACTCAAAACAATTGATGAAGTAGAAGCATTCATGTTGAAACATGGAGAGAACATTGTTGACAGTCTTGGAGCTGAAGTGGACAGAATAGAAACAATACTTAAGGTACAGTCCAGTTTTCTGTTGTAAATAGGATTTTCAAAAACTTCTATAACATAAACAATGTAGTACCAAAACACCTATTATCCAAATCCTGGAGTTAGCTGGGTTCACAAAAAGATCTTTTCAGACAAGTACACATAGATCTAGAACTTAAAGGTACACATAGATCTAGAACTTAAAGGTACACATAGATCTAGAACTTAAAGGTACACATAGATGTAGAACTTAAAGGTACACAGATCTAGAACGTGATGGCTCGCATGCAGGTTACCTGTGCAAAATTCTTGTTAGAAATAATGTATTGTATGCAAATCTGCAACCCTATTTCCAGATCAATATTTACTTAAAATACAGGTATTTATTACTTTGGCCCTGGTCAGCATTTTGTTTATTTGCTGCTTTCTCCTCCCTTTCTAGTTAAGAGCGAGTCAGTGGGCTTGTGGCGGGGGGTCCTTTGGTTCGTGATGTTTGGTTCAACCGGGAGTGCATCAATTGTTGTGTCCAGTAGCAGCTGTACTGCTTCCTTAGTGTCACAAGTTCTGCCTCGGTGGTTGCTCTATGGGTTGATCCTGTCTCCTTGGTTCCCTGTTCCAATGGTTGAATATCTCGGGTTATCCACAGTACTGTTAAGTCTACCCAGCCTGTGGTATACTCTCATGCTCATAATGTTCAGAAAAATGCTGCACTTGTCCTGTCTTTGCTAATATGTCCTGGGTTGATATTCAGACATGGGAGTCTTGGAGGTCTAAACATGTTTTGGCACCCTGGTATTCAGGCCTCATTATGCCTGTGTTGCCTTGGGTTATGTCTTTCAGCCTGTTGCTTCTTCTTTGCCATGGTGCCTACTGTCTCTCCTACTCTCAGGCAAGTTCCTTGTTCTCCTTCTGTGGTTAAGTAGCTTCAGGGTGCCACAAGAAACTCATCCAGAAAACTAGCATTGAATGTAATGAAACACCTCTTTCTGGATGAGTTCCTGTGCTTCCCCCGACACCCTCCTTTCTTACCAGGATGTTGGTTGATAGTTTTTACATCTGCTCCAGAACTAGCTTGGGAGGGTTGCAGGAGCTCTGGGGCTCCAAGCCCCTAGTCGGTTGGTAGTTTGCGCTAATGTGCTTCAGCTAGTTTTAGGAGTATCAATCATTTATTTACATAATACTGTTTGTAAACAATACACATAGTAATACTGTGTGTATTGTTTACATAGTTTAAAAAATTTTGAGGCTTCGGTTCTTTTGAACCCAGCAGTGGTTTGTATTAGTGCCTTGGCTTTCTGATGGTTTTCCAGTGGGGTGGTGGAGTGCCACTTGCTCTCTGGACCTCTGTAAGGGAACTAAGTTCTGGCTCCAATTCCTGGTAGGCCAAACAGAACTCTGCGATTGATGTGACCTAGATGTTGGAAGCAATCTCAGCAACGTAGCTTCAGGGATCCACTAGGGCTTGTCCAGAAAGAGGTGTACCATTACATTCTGTGCTGGGTTTTTTCACAGACATTTGGTCACAGACAATAAGGTATGCTAGTGTGCTGTTCATTTTGGGGGTCTAGCTTGATAATGTTGTGTGAAATATAGGCATCCCTCAATTTATAATGTTTTGATTCATGTCCTATGATTTTTTAAGACCACTTTTCACTGTAAACAATTTAATCTGATTCTCTGGACAGTCTGCATAACTTATGGATATCTTCCCATAAATAGCTGCATTTAAATAGCTCCACACCTATAAGTCACACCAACCTTTAAGAGTCCTTAATAGCCTACCAGAAACGAGAGGCCAAAATCTGGGCCCTCTCAATGAGATGCAGGGGATTCATGATCAACCTCACTGAAGAAACAAATACACAGAAAAAAAGTATAGTTAGTTTAGTTCATTTATTATGCACCCCATACCCATCTTGTGGGTGGTAGTGGAAGGGGTTACAGAGGCACATAATGGGCTCAGGGACTGAACCCCACAATTAATTTAGCTAAGCAAGTTAGTCTTGATAAGCTAGTTACAAAATTCAGTATAAGTCGTCACATCAATGGAAAAGTGAAGCAAAACAGACAACTGCAAGGATCACAGAAAGTCCTTGATGGTGCAGTGGTAACAAACTTGCCCTGCACCTCGTGAATGATTTGATACAGGTTCGAGTCCTTACCAAGGAGGATTGACCAGGTGCTAATTCTTAACTGTTTGCCTCTGTTCACCCAGCAGTGATTGGGAATCTGGCTGTAAACTGATTGATGGGTTGTGTTCCAGGGGAACTAATATGGGTAAGAGTTACCACAAGCTATGGGAAGGGGGAAGCTCTTGGCATGCTAACAGGAGTCAGAAGTTGTTTACTCCTGTACACACCTGTGTACAAATAAAAGGAAATAAAACAATACAGCAACCCCCCTCCCCCTCCCCCTCCTAGTTACAGCTGGCCCCCACCAGGTGGCACCATAACAAGCTGCCAGCTTCCCATGTCAACAACTGTTAATCCTTTGCCTGAAGTCAAACTTATCTGATAGCTCTTAGGGTCCCAGATTTTCTAGATCTGGGATTATTAATCACGTAAGTAATTACCTAAGCCTAGTTACAGGATGAGCTATGCTCTTTGTCATATGATACTTTGAAACTACAGATTGTTTTTGCTTGCACCACCCTCTCGCTTAATTTGTTCCAACCATCTACCACTCTGTTTACAAAAGACAACTTGCTAATATTTGATGGTATCTTTGCTTCCTTAGCTTGAGTCTGTGACCTCTTGGTACTGAGGTTGCAGTTTTCAAGAATTCCTCTATCGATATTTTTTATTCCTATTACTATTTTGTATGTAGTGATCATATCTTCTTTTTTGTTTTGTCTATCTTCCAGCTTTGGCAAATTGAGCACCTCTAGCCTTTTCTTGTACCTGTTGTTTTTCAGTTCTGGAAGTCATTTAGTAGCACATTTCTGCACCTTTCTAGTTGATGTGTTTCTTGAGATATGGGTACCATTCAACATAGTTTTAGTCTCACAAGGATTGTGAACAATATCTTTAGTATTTTACTAAATACCTGTACCTGTTTCCTGTACACAAAGATGCCTGAAATATAATTTGAAGTGGAATGTTCAGCTTAAGTATTCATTTTCTCAGAACCCAAAATGAAACTTTATCTGGGCCATCTGCTTTGTTTCTTCCTAGCTCCTTGATTAATTCACTACTTTGCCTCGAGACACCGAAATGTACCCAATGGTGTTCTGAAATTAGCATTGTGTCTGGTTGTCTAAAAATATAATTTTGTATGAACACACTTTGGAACTGTCCATTTAGTGTTTCACACATTACCTTTTCATTCTCTGTGAGGTTTCACAGAGAATGAATCTTCACAGATTTTATCCTTACATGCAAATGCTTTTAACAAAAATTATAGAAAAAGTGTAAGATTTTAGATTTGTAAGATTTGTAAGGAAATGTGGCCAAATATGTCCTGCCTGCAAATTGAATCAGAGACCATTCTGTTGAGCCAACTGTGCTCGCCATTACTTTACAAAATGCTTTATAGTGGGTAAGCAAGTACTGCACCCCTATTCCACCTTATTGTGGGTGGCTGTGCTTGCAATAGTAAATATGCACAAAAGTGGAACCCCATATATTGGTTGAAATATGGCTACATTAATGCAATAATGAATGATATACATCAAGTCTAAAGTTAGTTACAATAAGTGTATAATTATAAAATTGTTTGTGGTTCAAAAACCAGTTTCATCACCATTAACCACATCACTCAATTAGAGATTGACAGCCAATTACTGTTTTTTGCATAAGTAAAATTCACTTCTAGTACAGTAATTATATAATATGTGTGTGTGTGTGTGTGTGTGTGTGGCATATTCTAAAAAAAAATCTTGGTGTTTAATATGTTATTTAGATGGGTATCTGGGTACAAAGGAACCTCGGTTAACGAATTTAATCCGTTCCGGCAATGAGCTCGTCATGCGAAACGCTCGTCTTTGGAAACGAATTTCCCCATTTAAGATAATGGAAATACAGTGGCACCTCGATTAACGAGTTTAATTCGTTCCAGTACTGAGCTCGTCATGTGGAAAACTCATCTTGTGAAACAATAACAACATAACTGTCATCGGAGGTGTCTGAGAACCAGCGGGAACACTCGTTAATCGAGGGAAAGCTTGTCAGTCGAGACATTTTTTGTGAGTGGCTTGCTCGTTACTCGAAATGCTCGTAACTGGAGCCGCTAATCATTCGAGGTTCCACTGAACAATTAATCCGTTCCATCCTGAAAAACATCAATATGAAATTTTATAATGTAATTATAATACATATAATTATTATAAATGTTTTATTTTTGCTGTTTTCAATTATACTTTTACCTTATGAAGAGTCGTTACTGCCTTGAGGGAGACAATGGGGAGGTGGGGAAGAGGAGAGGGGGTTACGGTGGAGGAAAGGGGTTACTACATCGTGGGTTACAAATTGTAGTCACAAAACCCACAAATAAATGCAGAAGGGTGCGTATCCTCTGCGATAAAACAACAACACTGTCGTCCGGGGTATCCGAGAATTTGCGAGAGCCAGCGGGAACGCTAGGAAACCACCTGGTTTTCTTGTTAACCGAGTGGAAGCTCGCCAATCGAGACAAATTTTCTGCGAGTGGCTCGTTCGTTACCTGAAATGCTCGTAGATGGAGCTTCTCGTCACCCAAGGTTCCTCTGTATTGAACTAGGTATTTGGAGTACTGTTTTATATTGTATCGTTTCCAATACTATTAAATGTTTATGTATTTATAATTCAAAGAACTATATGGTAATTTTTTTTACTCGACAGAAAAGTCATCCAGAGATTCGACATTGTGATTTAGAAATTTTATAAGAAAGGAGAAGAGGTGGTCTGTGATCTTCAGCTTTAACTATCAATAGATTGTGGAAATCTTGCATGTATAATATTTATCGGCATTATTATTGTGGAGAAACTTATTACAATGCCATAGTGCTTGAATGAAGGTGAAGGAAACCTCTAACACATGTGTAAATGTATTAAAACCAATTTTTTGGATTCAATCTACATCTTTTCTCAAGGTGCTGTAACCAATGGTCTGAAGAAGAGTAAGAGGATGTGTTTATATGTCTGGCAGAGTGCCTCGTGTAGCATGCATCATTATGCTCCCCAATGCATCTTGGGACACTTTGGCATCTTGGTAAATAAAACTAAAACAGTAAAGGGGAATAAAACTTTTAGTAAGGCAGATGTGATTAACTGTAAAATTATTGTTAACAAAGGTAAATTAACTAATCTCATTAATTCATATAAGTACAGACCTTGTGGTGTTCAAAGTGGGGTTAATGTTTCTGCAAAGACCTGCCCACAGTTACCAGAAATGAGGACATGAGCTTTCATCTGAAGCTTTGGCATCCCTTGGCGAGTCCCAAGATGCCAAAGAGTCCCAAGATGCATTGGGGAGCATAATGATGTCTAATGATGGATGCCACACGAGGCACTCTGCCAGATATGTAAACACAACCTGATAGAATCTTCTTCAGAACATTGGTTACAGCACTTTTCTCAAGGTGCTGTAAACACTTTTTGTAAATGTCCCCATGGCGCAATGGTAAAGCACTCACCTGGTACTTCGCGAGCGCTTTGTCCTGGGTTCATATCTCAGCCGGGGAGTATTGACTGGGTGTCAATCATTAACTGTAGCCTCTGTTCACCCAGCAGTGAATGGGTACCTGGATGTTAAACGATTTTGCGGGTCATATTCCAGGGAAAATTAGGATTAAGAATCTGCACAAAACACTATGCGTGCTAGTAGCTTTACAAGAATGTAGGAACTCTTGTAAATATAAATTAAAAAAGAAATGCATACAAGAAATTTTGGGTTGCATCCAAAAGTTTGTTTTTGATACAATTACAAACATATTGGGTCTTTCCTTCATCTTCATTATTATGATAATAAAAAGACTGTCATACTAGATAGGTCAAATAAAATGACATTACTGTACTACAATAGATATGACAGGAAAACGATAGTCATGACCATATAATTGTAGGTTCTCTTTGGATTAGAAACTAGAGAGTCACTATAGGTATGGATATAATTAAAGGTATTTAAACTCGATGCTATAGTTTGGTACATACACACACACAGATTGGCAAGTACAGTCGTTTATCTCAACACAGATTGACAAGTATACACGTGCATGCATTTCTTCTTATACACCCACACATAGTTTAACGTACAAGTATTTATTGAAACCTAAATACAGTATATTTGAGACTTGTGTAATGCCACATTGTTAGACACGTGTACTGATTCCCTAGTGTAGTGCAACATGTCATGTTACTAGTGGACTAAGACAGCAGTCATGTGCTTTATGCTTGAGGTAAAATGTGCAAGTAAGAATAACACTTGGAACCAAACTGAGAATAACAAAATTAGACAAAGTATTTAGAAAAAGTATTTCATGCATCAAAATCTATTGCAAGGGAAACCCTATATTTGTAATTTTTTGATCTTAATGCTATTTATGTTCATAAAATGTTAGTTGCCAATAAAATTCATTATGTAAAGTTAAAAAGTCTCTTAGGACTATTGCTTATTCTCCTGGCCTGTCTAAACAGTTCTTAATGTACACCTATATTTTAAATGCTTAGACGTCCACGTATTGCATTAATCCAATTTTTTCAGGTTTCAATTATTTTTAAATCATTTTACAAGATTTGTTTGCCATTTGAGTATGTCACGATGTACAATCAGTGTACTGGATTTAAGACCTTGTCTTATTTCTAATATTTGTTTAGGGGAAAAGAATTAATAAGGGTGTTGAAGGAGTGTTCCATTTATATAAGGGTTTCAAGTAACTGTTCTGTTGACCTGCATTGGATTTTTCTATTCAGTACTGTATTTGTGTATATCAATTTTACAAGCTATCCTCCTAAGTGATAAATCCTCCTAAAATGAATATATAAATTATAAATGATATCCTCCTAAAATGAATTAAAATGTAATTGTTATAGCAACTCCATGGTGGAACATACCAAGATGTACTGTTACTCAAATAAACTTACATTTTGTACTATTAGTTTTAGAGAGTACAAGAAAAGAAGCCGAGAACAACAAGGCTTAATATTGCACATGCAGTATATGAGTTACTAGGAAAAGGATTGCTCGACAGGTTAGGTTAGGTTCTTCAGTTACATTAATAGACTGCCGTTTGGGGTAATTCAGTAATGTAGAACCTGAACTTTTGGGGTCCAGCACTACATACTGTATTGATATGTTGGATCAAATAGTTGCTTTAAGTACTGTACTACAGTATCATTTTAGGAGGATGGACTGAAATGTTAAGGATGTTATAAGTTTTTGCATAATTATTTATTATTTGTTTCATCTGGTCATTGCATTTTAAATTTAGATATTTTGGAAAATTTGCACACCTTGTCTGTCTTAATTACAACTTTCAATGATACACTGCAAAATAGAGTGCATATTTGCATTTAAAATGTGATTAGCAATGCATTTTCTGTAGCTTGTAAGGTTTAATACATAATCATTATTAAAACATTAATCAGAGGAGATAATGATACAAAATATATTAATAAGTTATATATATTAATAAGTTGTGGCACAGTGTTACGAGTGTGATGATCATTGCCACGTGTGAACCCACCTACACACTTCTTCTCCGCTGTTTAGCTGCCTTGGTCGTACTCTTACCTGTCACATGTTGGTCATTGTTAAAACAAATATAATGTGTAATTGATGCGGTAAAAATAGATGAACTTATTTTTATGAGTAAAGAGCAATAGAATATTAGTATATACAGTCTTTGATTTGTTTTAATGTAATTTATCATAATATATTTGTCATCTAAAAATGGAAATGATATTTGTACTATATTTAAATATGAAAACTGAAATTTTAGTCTAAACATGTATAAGCTATGAGTATATGCTTAAATATGTATGGACATACCTTGAAATCATTTAATGAGTTAAGATTTAGCACACACCTTTAATTTCATTTAGGTGAAAAGTCTGGACATGGGTGTTTATATTTGGCACACATTACTCTTCATCAGATAAATTATTCTTCCAGTATTATTGAAGTTAATCTGGGTTATCCTTGGCTGCTATACTATGGGAAGTTGGTCTGGGTTATCCTTGGCTGCTATACTATGGGAAGTTGGTCTGGGTTATCCTTGGCTGCTATACTATGGGAAGTTAATCTGGGTTATCCTTGGCTGCTATACTATGGGAAGTTGGTCTGGAGTTATCCTTGGCTGCTGTACTGTGGAAGTTGGTCTGGGTTATCCTTGGCTGCTGTACTATGGGAAGTTGGTCTGGGTTATCCTTGGCTGCTGTACTGTGGGAAGTTGGTCTGGGTTATCCTTGGCTGCTGTACTGTGGGAAGTTGGTCTGGAGTTATCCTTGGCTGCTGTACTGTGGGAAGTTGGTCTGGAGTTATCCTTGGCTGCTGTACTGTGGGAAGTTGGTCTGGAGTTATCCTTGGCTGCTGTACTGTGGGAAGTTGGTCTGGAGTTATCCTTGGCTGCTGTACTGTGGAAGTTGGTCTTGGTTATCCTTGGCTGCTGTACTGTGAAAGTTGGTCTTGGTTATCCTTGGCTGCTGTACTGTGGAAGTTGGTCTTGGTTATCCTTGGCTGCTGTACTGTGGAAGTTGGTCTTGGTTATCCTTGGCTGCTGTACTGTGGAAGTTGGTCTTGGTTATCCTTGGCTGCTGTACTGTGGAAGTTGGTCTGGGTTATCCTTGGCTGCTGTACTGTGGAAGTTGGTCTGGGTTATCCTTGGCTGCTGTACTGTGGAAGTTGGTCTTGGTTATCCTTGGCTGCTGTACTGTGGGAAGTTGGTCTGGAGTTATCCTTGGCTGCTGTACTGTGGGAAGCTGATCTGGATTATCCTTGGCTGCTGTACTGTGGAAGTTGGTCTGGGTTATCCTTGGTTGCTGTACTGTGGGAAGCTGGTCTGGGTTATCCTTGGCTGCTGTACTGTGGAAGTTGGTCTGGAGTTATCCTTAGAAGCTATCCTGTGGGAAGAATTAACTTTGCTGTTATTGAAAGATATCTTCCCACCCCATGACAGGTGGGAACTGTTTGTAATAATGATGATGATCATAATGACTAACTAGCAGGTCATTCTCCTCGAATGCATTCCTTTCTGCATTTTTATTCTATTATAGATTTTTTGTCAATGTTTTGTTAATTCTCATGCAATTAAACTTTCAAGATACTTTTCTTGTTAGCAACTTGAAGATAGCAACTGATGTTGCTATCTTCCAGCAGTCATAGGTGGGGACAAAATAATTTGATGTCGGACATATTTCAGCTCGTGGACTCACATCATTAGGTGACATTAACAATTACCTGGGCCAGAATAAAGATATTCACAGTAAAAGATAATTTGAATATTCTTTTTACTTTAACATATAAGATTTCTCTCCTTTTTGGTTTTAATATATTTTACATGAAAATAAACAAATTGTTATTTATGTGAGTTAAGACCGATCTGTGATTCTGAGGATCTCCTTGCCTCATTAATGTTTGTATCACACCTTGTATGTATGTGCTTTACCTGAATAAACATTTGAATTTGAATGAGCTGACAAAAGTGTGATCCTGGTCTCTGGTTGGCCTGCACTAGTTCAGAGGTCTGGTAACGTCTTAAAATATCTGTGGAGCCAGAGCTGTGTATATACGTGTCTGAACAAGGAAATTTCTTTTTAATTTTTTATAAGGTCAAGAAATCTAATAAGCATTTATAATCTATGTACAGTATAGGTATTGAATCTTGGGTTTAATGTGTAGATTATGTAATTTGTAGCACTCTGCATTTTTTATTAATAGAAGTTTTCATAAGATTTTTTTTTTACTAAATATGCGATTTAATAATACAGTATTGGAAAGTAATTCAAATATATTCAAATGAAATAATAATAATAATAATAATGCATTATGGCAGGACAGGCAGCCAGTTTATACGTACAGTACGGGTATATGTTAGGCTTATATTTAGGTCCTTTCCCCCCCCCCCCCCGGGTCGAGTTACTGATCCTCCCTGGGATGCAGCCCCACAACGAGCTGACTAACTCCTGGGTACCTATTTACTGGTAGGTAAATGGTGCATATAGGTGATAGGAAACATGCACAACCATTTCTGTCCTGTCCGGGGTTTGAACCCGGAATTCTCGAATCTGACTGTACTACCGATACCCTTTACAGTACATGTATGTACCAGAGATAGTACTCTGTGCTGAAATAGTACAGAGTTTGGTAAAATGTGTAGCTTGCTCTAATAATCATACTGCAATGATTGCCAAATTTCAACTTTACCTTTATTCTAAAATCTCTACAAAAAATAATGTAATAAATAATTAGTATTCACTAGCAGTGCATTACAGTACTGTATATCCATATTTCAAGATGGCTTATTAAACTGTTACTAAAATTATTCTGCTTTTTAATGCACAGTATATTTCTTGTCCATAGTCCATAACCTGAAACATTTGTGGGACAAAAGTCAACATTACATGTAAGTTCTGGTTTAGAAGAGTACCCCCTTTGTGATTGTATTCTATTTTTTATTTCTGCCATCAGCTTTCAGTAACTTGTCAGTGCCTCATTGTATTGACTTGAAACTTTGAAACCTTAGCCAAGATGTTTGGTTGACGTTGAACACTGGGCCCATAGCAAGGAAACCAGCATTAAATGTAATGAAACACCAGTTTTTGGGTGAGCCCCGGAGGCTTATACAGAAACAAGTTCTGTTCTCAAGATCAAGAATCTCAAGATCAAATTCATGTAATATCTCAAACCCTGCAACATTTTTATATGATGACAAAATTATTATATGGTTTTATAAGGCCAAGATATTGATGTTTCCTTAAATTATTACACTGTGTAACCCAATGGTCATTTGTGGGGTTGTGTGTATGTGGAGAAGTTACAATTGTATTAACTTACAGTATGAACATGAAATATCAGTAATTATAGCAATGTAAAGGAACAGTCTAAAAAGCATGCATAGTATCAAAGAGTATCAAGATAATGCAGTAAATGCTGAAAATGTTCTGGAAAGTTGTGGAGTGCAAAAGTCAATAACCTGACCTTCCTCTTTTACCCACAAATTCATTTGAATACACACACTTCATCACTTTACCATTATCCATTCATATTACATGCCCAAATAATCTTAGTGTGCTTTCATTGATCTTCCAGTTTGTTGACTTTGACACTATATATCTCTCTCCATCTTTAAATTCCTTTTTCTAATCACTGAACACCATAGGTGCTTCTCGGGTTCCCCATTTCATTTGCTCTAACATCTAGCATGTAATATTTATACCACACATTTCCTTGCAGCCATTCATAGAAGTCTGCACTATCACCACTTCATGCAGACCTCTGGCTGTATTTTTTCCTATGTTGTGTTTCCTAACCAGGGCATCATTGCCTCAACTTTGCACATTGTTTACCTTACTGGCTGTACACTCAGTTTTGATTGCCCACAAATGTATTTTAGGAATCACACTTCCAAGGTATGTAAAATTATTGACGACATCCAACATGTCACCATTCGCCGTTATTTCACACCAAATTTTCTTCTTTCCACTACCATTACTTTGCTTATTTCTATTTTCACTTTTTTCACTAAATTTTCAGCTAGTTTACTTAGCCCTCCTTCATTCTTTGCCAAAAGAAAAGTTATCTGCATACATAAATCTGGAAAAGATCTTAAAGGCAAATAGGGGGACCTTCGACAAGCTGCCGGCTTCCTGTCCTCGTCGAGGCCACTAGGGTTACTAGGGTTAGTGGCCCCTAGGTAAACCGGGCAAAAAATAATCCTGTGACATCTGTATTCATTATATTTACATCACTCATGGTCTCAAACATATATACTGTATGTCGAATTAACAGGATGACATCAAACATTTATGATATAAACTTACATTAATAACAAACTAGTGACTTATTACATAATTAACTCTTACACCTGTACTACTATCCACATTGAAAGTTGTCACAGCACATAGCAGACCTCGGCCAACTCCTTACGTGCTCATAATTCTGCAAAGTGACGAGTGCAGTTTTTTGTTTTTTTAACACCATATATAATCACTAATTTATTGCTACCAACAACGTATTTTATATTGACTTTTTTATGAAATACTGTAGCATTCACTGTGGTATCACTTGTCTTAGTTCTGCATACATACTCTATACTTATAATAAGCCATTTTATGATGGTAATAAACATGTTTTATTAAAGGAACATGTGTAAATAGGATAAGTACTCAATATCATGTTAAAGTAGTTGCATGTAGACTCTTGCCTACTGGAAAACTACTGAACATGACTAGTGCTCTATCTGTGTGTGTTTCCATATCTTGTATTGCCTTCTTTTGATGATTACTTACTCCTCCGTTAAATTACAAGTTTTGCTCTAACTTGCATGTTACATCTGTAAGTTGAGGCTAAATTTAAAAGTTATGCAAAATGTTAAAAGTTCTGTAGTTAAAGCATCAAAGATACAGAGATGTAAAATCGTGTCATGGCAGTGAACTGACACCACAACAATGTACTCATTAAATTTACAATACACGTACTGTTCTTGAATACTGTTTACCAAAAGTATATCTGAGCTGGCATGAGTTGTCGGTTTGAGATGCTGATTGATTGTGGGATAGTATGACATAGTGTTGGTTTGTATGGGATGGTAATGTATAGTATGAGACGGTATTGGATAGTATGGGATGGTATTGGATAATATGAAATGGTATTGGATAGTATTCGATGGTATTGGATAGTATGGGATGGTATTGGATAGTATGGGATGGTATTGGATAGTATTTGATGGTATTGGTTAGTATTTGATGGTATTGGATAGTATGGGATGGTATTGGATAGTATTCGATGGTATGGGATGGTATTGGATAATATGAAATGATATTGGATAGTATGGGATGGTATTGGATAGTATGGGATGGTATTGGATAGCATGGGATGGTGACGGGAAGCTGGTGGCTTGCCAAAGGTTCCTCCATTGTACCTGAGGACTTTTTCCAACTGAATTTTAAACGGATGTCTTGGTATTCATGACTTCAGCAGGTGAAAAAGCATTACAGTACCAGTTTTCTGTCCTACATTGTACTCTCCTAATTGTGCTTGCAGGGATCGAGCTTCGGCTCTTAGGTCAGCTAGTATTGTGGCTTGTTGAGCCTGAAGCAGTTGTCCCTTGTTGGCAGTAGTTCTACTTCTAATTGTTTACTGATTTACCTAAGTTTTGTGATATATATACAGTGCCAATATTCTCTTACCACCATAATCATAAAGCATGCTTTATTTTCCATTGTATATCACCTTTAAAAGAGTAAAGGTAAATGTCACTCTGCCAAAAAATTTCAGTTTGATTTAGATTGCTGTACATCTGTTTAGTCCAGTCAGTATCTGTAATGATTTTTATCAGTTACTACAAATAAAGTTTTTGATTTGGATAAAATGTACATCTATGTGCTATGCTGTCATTGAGACACTCATGTAATTAAACTAAACCAACAATAAGTGTTATTATTTATGAATAAAGGGTTTGATCTGATTTGATTTTAAAATTGTGGTCTGGATTAATATCCTCCAACTTGTATATGATGTTGGCTAGTATGGAATGATGGTTAATACGAGTTTGCATTGATCAATTTGAATTGCCGATGACACCTGTTCCTCTTGTGACGTCTCGGGCTCATAGGGTGGGCAACCGGGCCCCCGAATCGGACTGTGTTGGAAGACCGGGCTCTGTAGCCCCTGCTACATTGAGCTAGGAGGACCTAGCTCCTCCTCTGACCCTCCTGACTACTCCCCTCGGCTGCCCTCCCTCCTCTGTGGTTGGGCTCCCTAAGCCCCCAGCAGTGACCATCTCGTCCCCTGGCCCAGCTCCATCTCTCATTGTAACTACTGCGCCTTTTAACCCCCCTCTCTCTCTCTCTCTCTCTCTGGGGGGTTCTCAACTCTGTCCCCGCCGTGGCAGCACTCTCACGATCCCTTCCCATACTAATACCACGCCTTGTTTGGTCCTCCTACATGGACTAAATACTTTGAATTCCATCATTTAGATTCTACTCCTCCTGACGATTTTTCCCTCCATAGGCACCTTGTTGATTCCGTGGATGCTTGTTAGTTTCAACCCCACCCGCCTCGGTTCACGTGTCGTTGCTGCTGCTCTTCAGGGTGCAGCTATCCGCTTGGCCGCCTTATCCTGCATTGGCGAGACCCCTGTTCGGGTTTCCAAGAATGCTCGGTTAGACACCAGTGTTGGCACTATTCTCCTCCCGCACCATGTTGTGACCGGTGTTAGGAATCTAAAGGACTGCCACGAAGATGTCAAGCATATCCTTGAAGCCCAGGGCCATTCTGTCCTCCAGGTGGACACGTTTACTTGTCCCCCTCGTGGTCGTCACCGTCAGCCCCTTCGGGTTGTGAAAATTACCTTTGATGGTCGGACCATTCCGTCCTCTGTCATTCTTGCTGGTGCCAGGTGCTCCGTTCAGGAGTACATTCCCTCCCCTCGGCTCTGTAATAGGTGCTGGAAGTTTGGGCATGGTGCCCTCCGATGCTCCAGTACTGACTGTTTCTGTCCCTTGTGTGGGGACGAAAGTCACTAAGTCAGAGTGCACTTCTTGAGGCCAAAACAATAGCTTACTGACCAACCAGCAAGTACACTTAAGTCCTGAGCCTTGTCCAGGACTTGACTGAGTGATCGATAAGGATTAAGCCACCCAAGAGGTGGCACGGGCATGAATAGCCCATAACGGACCACTAACGGACTGATTGATTGATAAAGATTAAGCCACCCAAAAGGTGGCACGGGCATGAATAGCCCGTAAGTGGTGGCCCTTTTGAGCCATTACCAGTATCAATAGATGATACTGGAGATCTGTGGAGGTGCGACTGCACCCTGCGTGACGGGAGATGCCTCCCGTGACTAACGGACTATAAACTCTGTGTATATATACCGAGAAATAGGACACACGTCTCGGTGTATGCATACATCTGTTGTTACTATGTTAGGCTGTGGTAAGTTGGTGACGTGTGAGGCGTGTGTGTAAGGCTTCCTGCAGTTGACCAGACCACACACTAGAGGGTGAAGGGACGACGACGTTCACACTTCCTGCAGTGTGACGGTGGCGGCCGGGAACTCGGTCTTCGCAGGAAATACTTTTGTTCTCACAATATTAAAGCAAATGTCGCCATTCTTATCATCTGACTGGATGTCGCCAGATTTTAACTTCCAAGAAAATCCATGTTTTTATTTATTTATATATACAAGAGTTATTACATTCTTGTAAAGCCACTAGCACGCATAGCGCTTCGGGCAGCTCCTTAATCCTAATTTTCCCTGGAATACGACCCGCCAAATCGTTTTAACAACCAGGAACCCAGTCACTGCTAGGTAAACAGAGGCTACAGTTAAGGAATCGCACCCAGTCCCGTACCGAATCCTTTTCCTTATCCCTTCTGAGTTCTATATAGTCGTAATTGCTTGGCGCTTTCTCCAACCACTTGGGGTGGACGGTAGAGCGATGGTCTCGCTTCATGGAGGTTGGTGTTCAATCCCCGACTGTCCAAGTGGTTGGACACCATTCCTTCCCCCGTCCCATCCCAAATTCTTATCCTGACCCATTCCAAGGGCTATATAGTCGTAATGGCTTGGCGCTTTCCCCTGATAATTCTCTCCCCTCAGCTGGTTGGTTGTCTCTCCTTTGCTCCTCTGCCATTTTCTCTGATCTCCGGCGTGTTGTAGGGGACACTGAAGTCACTACCACTACCTCACAGGACAGTGGTAGAGTAACTCTACATGATTTAATGATTGATTTAGAGTAACACTCCATAATTTAATGATTGTATCAATATTATCACTGCATGTATATCATAAAAAAACGTGATAGTTGGATAACTTACTAATATTTGCTGCATGAAACATAATTTACCTGGTAAATTATGTGTATATTGTAGGCTCACATTTTATCACTGACATGCGTGGCTTTAATAGTGACTTTAGATATTGTATGTACTAGCTCTATCTATAAATCCATCAATGTTTGTATCACACCATGTATGTATGTACTTTACCTGAATAAACATTTGAATTTGAATTATTGACTTGGTCCAAAATGACGATCCAGATGTTGGAATTTGGTCCTCACAAGTGTTGGCGCAGTCACTTGTTGACAGTAAACGACACATACTTTCAAATCTTACATATACTTTCAAAAATATTTGAAAACAAAATTTACAAACAGCTCTATTCCTACTTTGTAAAACTCAACATATTAATTCCCTGCCAGTTTGGCTTCCGTTCCCAAAAGAGTACCAATAACGCCATTTATTTTTTTTATTCATTTATGTATACAAAAGTTCTTACATTCTTGTACATTATTAGTCTGCTTAATATAATCTACACAACCCTTGACAAAAATAAGTTCCCAATTAGCCTCTTCATTAATCTGAGAAAAGCCTTTGATATTGTAAACCATAACTAACTCTATTTAAACTTCACCACTATGGTAACTATATTCGTTCCTATTTCAGTGACAGACACCAATATGTAGCCATCAATAACATAACCTTTCCCACTCAACCATTAACAGTAGGAGTGCCACATGGCAGCATCTTAGGACCTCTCCTATTTCTTATATACATCAATGATTTGCCAAATGTTTCCAACATTCTTTAACCTATACTATTTGCTGACGATACTACCTTCATCTATTCTAACCCCAACCCCCACACACACTAAATAATATTTTCAATAATGAATTAAAAGAGTCCACTCATGGATGTCAACCAACAAACTCACACTAAACCTAGAAAATACCTACTATATTTTATTTCGTAGTAATCATCAAATCAAATTCAACTTCAGATAGACAATATTAACATTAGTTATAAAAACGAGGGAAAGTTCCTTGGCCTATACATAGACAAGAGACTGAACTTCAGCACCCACATACAACACAGCCAAAAAAGGCTCAAAAACGGTCCATATACTCTCTAAAATCAGATATTATGTTCCCCACTTTGCTCTCCCCTCA
The DNA here is from genome assembly GCF_040958095.1 of Procambarus clarkii. NCBI lineage: Eukaryota > Metazoa > Arthropoda > Malacostraca > Decapoda > Cambaridae > Procambarus > Procambarus clarkii. The sequence goes on from NC_091213.1 coordinate 5,155,674, forward strand.
CTATACTACACACTAATCTATCCCTATCTTACATACGGTATCTGTACATGGGGTTCAAACACTGCAAACTGCCTCAAGTCCATCATCACTCAGCAAAAATCTGGCATCAGAACTATAACAAACTCTGTCGTCAGACAACACACGGCCTCATTGTTCAAGCTTCCGTCCATGCCCTCAACTCCTAGATATTTGTGTATGTGTGTGTGTGTGTGTATACTCACCTAGATGTACTTACTCACCTAGATATGCTTGTAGGGTCGAGTTAAGCTCCTAGCCTCGCCTTCCAAACGATATTTTATTAATTGAGACTCATTTCTCACGGTTTTATTATGTTTACATTCAAAATTTTGAACCCAATTAGCTTCAACGACTATTAAGTCTAATCTATTCCACGTATTGAGACAGCTCTAACACTGAACAATTTTTTTCTGGCGTCTCTTGACTCATTTAAGTATCTATATTACACATACTTGGCTTTAATGACTTCTGAGAATTCAAACATTTCTTACTTCCTTTCATGACTGACCTCCACACCTGCAATAATACCAAGCCTCAAGCACACATGTGTGCCAGGACACTGGCCTCCACACCTGCAATAATACCAAGCCTCAAGCACACGTGTGTGCCAGGACACTGGCCTCCACACCTGCAATAATACCAAGCCTCAAGCACACATGTGTGCCGGGACACTGACCTCCACACCAGCAATAATACCAAGCCTCAAGCACACATGTGTGCCGGGACACTGGCCTCCACACCTGCAATAATACCAAGCCTCAAGCACACATGTGTGCCAAGACACTGGCCTCCACACCTGCAATAATACCAAGCCTCAAGCACACATGTGTGCCGGGACACTGGCCTCCACACCTCCAATAATACCAAGCCTCAAGCACACATGTGTGCCGGGACACTGGCCTCCACACCTGCAATAATACCAAGCCTCAAGCACACATGTGTGCCGGGACACTGGCCTCCACACCTGCAATAATACCAAGCCTCAAGCACACATGTGTGCCGGGACACTGGCCTCCACACCTGCAATAATACCAAGCCTCAAGCACACATGTGTGCCGGGACACTGGCCTCCACACCTGCAATAATACCAAGCCTCAAGCACACATGTGTGCCGGGACACTGGCCTCCACACCAGCAATATTTATTACTCATGCAGGTTTACCAGAATCTAAGTGTTGTCACAAGAGCCCCAGTATACCCATGTGACACAGTGCTATGGAATAAACTAAATTAAACTTGATAAAAATGCAGTCATAATTATAAATTATATATAAGACGAAATGCCATAATGAGACAATGAATTTAATATCGAAATCATAGCTCAATGAAAAGCCTATAGAATATTATCAAATAATTACTCAGTAAATCCTGGTGTCGAGCTAGCGAGGTTTAAACCGCTGTTAAAAATTCAGAATTAACCCGGCCCAGAAGGCAGTAGTGTAGGGCATCAAGCAGTGTGTCTGTACTCGTGGTCATAATTCCCAGGTGGTCGTGTGGAGGTCATACAGCTACAGCAGCTGGCCAGGCATACGCCTACCACCACCGCCAGCTGGCTACCACAGGTGGGATAAGTCCCAGTTCAGGTTAATATTATTGATTGGTACATGTATTTCGTCTTCCCAGCTTGAATATTTACAGATTAGGCTACAGTTAAGGATTGGCGCCCGGTCAATCCTTCTCGGCCAAGATACGAACCCAAGCCAAAGCCCTTGCGAAGCGCCGGACGAGTGCTTTACCACTGCGCCATGGAGACAATATGGAGTTGGTGATCTAAATTAATGAGAATGCTTCAATTGTCAGGAAACTTGGGTGAGCACTAGATGGACCTCACCCACCACACGTAAGCCTCACCCACTCCACTAAGATAGTAAGTGTTATAATGCTGACTAATTTACTAGAATAGCGACGTTATTTTTAAGAGGATGGGTTGATTTATGTCTATATCATCGATAACACTGAGTATTATGTTTTTATCATGAATCCTCTATTTCTTCTCTCTTCCATCGTCATGTGCGTCACCTGCATTGGTCTTTCCATGTTGCTCAGTCACGTCAATTCTGGGACTTTTCTTAATTGTGGCATACCCTTGATGTGATTCTATTTACCTGTCACTGGAGATTGATTCTAGGTTATGTATACTACCATAGCTTTATTTCGCTGACCTTGGTTAGTTCCTATCTTCACTTATACAGTTCCTTTTCTTTCTCACCTCATTTCAAGTTCAAGTACGTTTATTGAGAAAATAAAATATATTTCAAAGGAATAGAGTAGCTTAGGCTATTTCGACCCTCCTCAAATCGCCTCCTCAATCACTTAGTGCTATATAGTCGTAATGGCTTAGGAACCATCCTCATGCCCTTTGACTTATCTGGTTTGATGGGTAGTAGATAGTTCTCCCGGTCATATGTCTATAGTCTTACTGGAGCCTACTACAGCCCTCGCTCGTCTTGAGTCTTATCTTTGTATCATAAGCAAACGGTGGCATAGAATTCAAATTTATCAGCTTACATTACATTACATTAATGACTTGCCTTCCTATTTGTTAGGTTGTTTCCCTCGACTTACTACTCTGCCAGTTACACTAGCCTGATTCTTTATCTTGTGCGGGAGTCTTTTATTCAAGACTGTGTCAGTTGCTTTCTGACAATCAAATAGTATACAGTCCATCTATCCTTCCATTTCTTATCTGATCTTATTCATTCTGTCGGCGAATTCCAGTAGCTTTGTCAGACATAACTTTTCTGACATCCGCGTTGGTGCTTTCTGTACATTGGAGAGAAACTCATTTGGATGGGGGACAATTTTTACTATAATGAGAAATAAGTAATTAATTAACAATTATAACGTGATTAATTGTAATAACCTTGATAATTGATAATGCTAAATACCTAAAGCAGGTAATCAATGCAGTAATTATATAGAACCAAAGTCAATAAGAACATAATTTGCAAAATGAATCCAAAAGTACTGGACGTAAGTGGGCATAAGTTAGCTCGAAACATAATTAGTCCCTCGACTACCAGGTGGATAAATAGGTTACCTGAAGTTAATACTAACGTCCTTAACGTGACTGAATAGACAGGTGATGAGTCACGTAGCTGAAGATATGTCCAAACCTCACGTCACAAAGTGATGAAACGATGAAACGAACAGAGGACCGAAACATCGTCGTTTTTTTTTCCTTTTTGATGTGTGGTTTGTTTATCATGACTGAATAGAGCAAACTGGTAAAGCGGGAATGTGCTAGTTATGCTAGGCGAATAACCTGTTACCCCAATTACATTACGCGAGTACCCAGACATAATGATGCCGAACTGTAACGGGTTAATTGGCCAGATAAATAATGGTAATCAAAGTACACAGATGAAGGCACTGGTCAAATTAGGCATAGATGTAATAACAATGTTCATTTAGGAGCTAGCATGGCACACGCCTGAACCACGAACATTTAACTTAAGACACAGTTCGGAAGACGGGACACCACGAGCGTAGCTCTCATCCTGTAAGTACACTTAGGTAATTACAGGAAACTGTCATATGACCAGGGAGACAGTCACACGAGCACTGAAACCACGTCACTAGCTGTCCATGGAGGTTGTGGAAGAACGCCCCATAACCGCCAGCTGGTGCGTCACCCTCAACCCGAAGGACAAGCGGAAGCTGGCAGGCGACAACCGGGACTACGGCGGGTGTGGTGACACCGTGTCTGACGTAGGCATTGTAGGTGGCGCTTCTCCAACGTCCGTCCGCCATGATTGTCTCCTCCGGTAAGTCGTCCATCTGCGGCTCTATAACTCTCCCAACACGAATAATGACGTCATGCCTGACGTAGGGCGGCGCCGAACGGAGATAAAGATTGAGATAGAAATAGGTAGAGATGAAGGAATTAGATGATCAACCTGGACAACGACCGGGCCGCAGGGATGCAAAGCCCCGGAAGCACCTCAAGGTAAGGTAATCCCCCAGTCATAATTTGTCAACCACAATAACTGTGGATGATATTGACCATTTATTTTACTGGGGAGTCACCTAATTCTTCCATACTAGAGTGACAGCCCAGGGCCGGGGAAGGCTTAATGTTCCATTTGGCACCAGTTATAGGTGCTTCTGAAATCCTTCGCTATTGTGGGTGTTCAGTAGCGTGCACGATAGAGCTACCATCTTTCGCTAGGGTCGGAGGGTCGAGGCTCCTGAGCCAGTGACTGAATAGCCGGCGGCTTGTCAAAGGTCCCCCCTCATTTGCCTTGATCTTTTCCATCTGTATTTAAAAGGGTCCCGGTAATACAGTAGGGTTCGTTTCAACGCATAATCGAGAATTCCGGATTCGAATCCCGGGCGGGACAGAAATGGTAGGGCACATTTCCTTTCATCATTCTATTCATCTTGGGTACTTTGTATCTGGCCTCCTGCTCCATACACATATCGTCATTATTTTACATTTGCTCGAGTTAAAATCTAATAGCCATTTGGACGATTCCTGCAGTGTGTCCAAGTCATCTAGTAGCCTCATGCTGTCTTCCTGCCTTAAACCTCACAATTTCAGCATCATCAGCACACAATGAGAGGTGTGAGTCTATAACCTCTGGAGGATCATTGTCGTATATCAAAAACAGGATAGGTCCGAGTACAGAGCCATGTGGGACTCAGGTGACATCATACCATTCTCAGGTCTCACCCCTCGTGTACTCACGTACGCATTTTTGTGTACATTTATATGTACGCGCCCATGTAAACATGGAACGTCACTAAGTAAATTGTACTGGTGGGACAACATGTCAATCCAGTGGTCACTGTATCTAACATGCCAGCCTCAGTAGTCTGCCCGGCGCGTCCCTCCAGTATCATCTTGATGACTAAATCATCATAGATGACTTAGTCATCATAGAATTTATGCACAACAGAAATCTCAACAATGATTTACTGACTGTAAGCAACCACTTAATTATCCCGCAGATTAAAACTATCGATGGAATGATAAGGAAATCATGAGATTATAGTGTCTTGTTAGGCTGTGGCGGCCAGTGTTCCGACAAGTGTGGTACTCAATAACTGGCATAGTGCCACACATGCAGAAGTAGCTGCACTACAACTTGCCACTAAAGCACTGAAGAACAGTGGAAGAGAAATATTCTGTGATTCAGAGTCAGCTCTTCAGGTCATTAAATACTTAACAAAAAAGTGGAGGGGGGGGGGGAGTGATGGGGTGGATAGCGGGTAAGGCGAGGGGGGGGGGCTAGGAGGGCTGCGGGAGGGCCCCCCCTGGCTCCGCCCGTCCCCCCCCCCCACCTGATATTATATTTTATGAAAGGAAATAGGGGTTAAGCGGGGGTGGTTGATGGAGGATGGAATGGTGGGGAGGACAGGGAGAGGGGACGGAGGGAAGGGAAGAGATGAGGGGAGTGGAAGAGGGTCGTTAGGGGATAGGAGGAAGGTTATTTAATAGTAACGTGGTCACGTTGCTCTCTGGGATTATATATGCAGAGGAAGAGAGACTCACATGCTGCCCTAATAAGAGATGTAACATTTTAAACTTCAGACCTTCAGAGATATATAGCATGAATTTCTAGAATTTTGTTCAGTATCTAAACTATATATCATCAATAAAAAAAAAATAAAATAAAATGTTTATTTAGGTAAGGTACATACATAAAGTAAATTTTTTACAAAGATTGGTTGACTTATAGGTAAAGCTAGTACATACAATGCCTAAAGCCACTATTACGCAAAGCGTTTCGGGCATATAAATATAAATAGATTCACGAGCTAACCTGGATCAAACTTACTTTGAACTCGCAGCTTTTCTATAGGATAATGCTCAATGTGTAATGCGTGTGTGTGTAATGCTTAATTGTCAACAACAATTAAGCATTACACACACACGCTAGTCTCGCTATATTTGTTAAGTCTTAAAATAATATCCATTATCCAGTAATAGTTGTATCTCCTGCTGAGTTGTTTTATCCTATCCTGTTGACTGCTTCACCGCTATACGCATCACTCATGATTAATTAGTTCTAGTTGTATATAATGTTGATACTTGTGGCAAAGTTAAATTAGACAATGTTAAGGGAGTGGAGCTCAAGGTGTTTGGCCGGGCAGAAAACATTGCAGTGATTGCGAGGATGGACTATTAATTAAAATAGTCGTGAATATTTTCTCCATTCACAATTTAGCATACCTTAGTCAGTATTGTGTAGATCACTATTATAAAATTCTGTAACACCCAAAACATATTTGCTTACAAACAAATTATTGTTATTATAACTTCATTATTGCTAATTCTACTATGGCATGTTACACCACATACATGCAACCACATACATCAACCTCTCTGTTGGCCAAGCAGGAGCCGCGGCGACACAGAGAAAGAGACAAGTCAGCCAAGTACAGGCAATTAGATCATCGGTACAACTCCGTTCCAATAGGGTCTGAGACCCTAGGCCCACGGGGAGAGAGTGCAAGGAGATTTCTTAAGGATCTTGGTTCCAAGCTCATTGACACCACAAGAGACCCTAGAGCGGCAAGTTTTCTCTTTCAGCGCCTCAGTGTCGCAATCCAGAGGGGGAATGCTCGCTGCATCCTCGGTTCCTGCCTGGCGTCGGAGGAGTTCGAGGAAATCTACAGCCTCTAGGAAGCGAACTTTTTTTTTGTGTCCTCTTAATGTTCATTTTTTTTGTATAAAGTCAGATATGTAACTGTATAACCTTGCATAATAAAGTGTACACCATAAAAAAGGGGGGTGGTAGGAGAAGCGAACACTCTTACGTATTCAGAGTTAAATGGCAAGTTTTTCCCTGAATGCTCTGTGTTCCCTTCTCTGAGGCTGTGGGTCCCTATAATTGCACCAGAGGTGGTACCCCCCTATATATATATATATATATATATATATATATATATATATATATATATATATATATATATATATATATATATATATATATTATTGTTTGTATCCTTCAGTTCTTGTGGCAAGAGGTACTTCACAATGAGTGCTGTAGTATAGTATTCATAGCTGCAGGCGGCCCGGAACCCTGACACCATTCGCCAGTGTTAAACACACCTGATTATACGCCCCTCGCGGCTGTCGCGCCGCCAGAATGATAACTAAATATGGGGAATATCGAGTGTTAAGCGTCCGCACTTACAGGGAAACTCCCCCTTTTTTTAAGATATATTCCGTCTTCCTTGATTGTGTTTTAATTGTCTTACACCTCGTATACATCTCCATTTATGCTATTATTTTTGTTTTCAATTGTATTATATATTCAGCTTACCTATCTGTGACTACAGAGAAGGGGGGAGGGGAGCGAGAAAGAAAAGAATAATAAAGTAATGAGTGAGGGTTTGGGGTGAGGAAGGTAGAGAGGAAGGAGGAGTAAGGAGTAGAGTCTGGGAGTAGCGAGGAATAGTCAGTTGAAAATGGAAAGTTTAGAATGCTAGGGAGAGACTGAGGTGAAGGAGATTAGAAAAGTAGAAAAGGTAGATGAGTAGAAAGTACAAGTAGAATAGAAAAGCGCTGCCACCATCCATCCTAAGTCAGTACATACACAACAAGGAATGGAACTTGTCTATTCTCTAAGCTGTTATCAAATATTACTTTAGGATGTATTTTCTGTATCTAAGCATGTACTTTTAAAATCAATAAACTCAGAGGCTCTCTCGCCTCAACTCACAAAGCTCTAGGGAACAAAATTAAAGACGCTTTAAACAATAAATTCATCAATTATATTTAACATGATGAGTATCATAATTCAAGCAATCGAACTCTTTGATTTGTCAGGATTCACTATACAATGTGAGTCATTACACAAGACATTGCGGACACTATAGCTGTCTGCCCCTGCTAATCACAACACTTAACGGCTGGAAAACACGAACTAAGTCACCTTAAAGTTCACTCATCAAGGACTAAGCCTAAGTAGAATAGAGGAAGGGGGGGGGGGAGGAGTCTACAGTTGACAGGTAGAGTCCATCGTCCGGCTTATCAATGAAATAGAACTCATCAAAGTTAAGAGTCTGAGAGCATAGAGGGAACAATTACTGTATCTACGTTGTATTCCTCCCATGTTGGTGTTAATTGTTTCTTTGACAATGAAAGACATTCTTGAAGGACATCGTGCTTTGTAATATTAGAACATAAGGATGTTATTATGCATTATTCATTGCATTATTCATTTTCCACCTTTTGAAGTGAGAGGATTAATTCATTAGCTCTCTTGCCTCTCATTAATCTAATCGGCGAAGCTTCATTTATCTCTTAAATTATATCCTCCATACTTTGTAAGTTAATTCATATCATCATTGTCTCAGTAATAGTATTTTTTGGGCCATGAGAATAATCTTGAGATTATTCTCATGGCTTTTCTTTGTACCTTCTCCAACTTGTTTAGCCTGCCTATACCAACTCAAGAAATGACAGGGGCAGCATAATCAATAAGAGATCTCACAGTATGCCATGTAGAAATAGCCTAAGCTACTCTATCCTTTTGAGATGTACTTCCTGTTCTCAATAAACTTATTTTAACTTGATCAGGATCAGTCCAAGGACTAAACCCTATGGGACTCCACTGGTGATGTCGCGCCACTCTGAGACCTCACCCCTCACATCGACTCACTGTCTTCTGTTGCTTAGGTACTCCCTTATCCAATGGAGTACCTTCCCTTTTACTCTTGCCTGCATCTCCAGCTTATGTACAAGTCTCCTATGGGGTACTGTGCCATAGGCTTTCTGGCAATCCAAAAATATGCAGTCTGCCCACCCTTCTCTCTCTTGCCTGACTTTTGTCACCTGGTCATAGAATTCAATTAATCCTGTGAGGCAAGATTTGCCATCCCTGAACCCATGCGGATGATGAGTTACAAAGTTCTTTCACTCTATATATTCTTCTAGTTTTTTTGTGCATAATCTTCTCCATCACCTTGCATGGTATGCAAGTTAGGGACACTGGCCTGTAAATGGTGAGATTCCGTCCGGGTCTTTTTCACATCCAATTCAAGCAAATGGTTTCTTAACTCTCAACTGGTAATCTCAAACCTCTCCAGTGGTACCTGCATGGTTAGATATTCCTTCTCTTATCTCTGGAACTTCTCCTTGTGTGCATATGTTTGGATTATTTAATATTTGTATTCACTATTTGTCTGCAGAATCGAGCCATTAGCTCCTGGACCCCGTGAGAGAGAGAGAGAGAGAGAGAGAGAGAGAGAGAGAGAGAGAGAGAGAGAGAGAGAGAGAGAGAGAGACAGAGACAGAGAGAGAGACAGACAGACAGAAAGATATTAAGAGAGAAAGAGAGAGAGATAAAGAGAGAAATATATTAAGAGAGACAGACAGACAGAAAGATATTAAGAGAGAAAGAGAGAGAGATAAAGAGAGAAATATATTAAGAGAGACAGAGAGAGAGACAGACAGACAGAAAGATATTAAGAGAGAAAGAGAGAGAGATAAAGAGAGAAATATATTAAGAGAGAGAGAGAGAGATATTAAGAGAAAGAGAGAGAGAGAGAGACAAAGAGAGAAAGATATTAAGAGAAAGATATTAAGAGAGAGAGAGAGACAGACAGAAAGAGAGAGAGAGACAAAGAGAGAAAGATATTAAGAGAGAGCGAGAGACAGAAAGAGAGAAAGATATTAAGAGACAAAGAGAGAGACAAAGAGAGAGAGACAAAGAGAGAGAGAGAGAGAGAGAGAGAGAGAGAGAGAGAGAGAGAGAGAGAGAGAGAGAGAGAGAGAGAGAGAGAGAGAGAGAGAGAAAAAAAAACCTGCGTTAGATCATTTATCTCTAAATCGAAGCTTTATAAAAGGTATGAGACAGTCAGCAAAGTTTAAGTCACCATATATTACTGAGGTCATTCTCAATTAGTTTAGTGTAGTGACTTATACAGCCCATCCTCACACATGTAGGGCTGTGCATTGAGGGAAGGTGAGTGCCACACATACAACCAGATAGCTAACTAATCCCCAAAGATCATTGAGGTCTAGAAGTTGTGATGAGTGAGGCAATAAAGGCTGAGTATGTGAGGGAAGTGTGAGTGAGTGGTGAGGAGGGGCGGGCCACCCCCGGCCACCTTCCCTCCTGCACCTCACCATCACAACACTACGCGCTCCATCACAAACTAGTCCCTCGTCAACCCCTTCCATTATTTCCCCCCACCACACGCACACTCAACTCTATGGCCCCAAACTAGCTTGGGCAAGTGTTAGCGTGGCTCGGCGTGCAAGAAATGAGTGCGTGCGACGGGTAAATGCGAGCCTAGACGGTATAATTGTTAAGGGGGCTCGGCGGAGGAGGAAATGGGCGAGAGGTTGTTGTGTGGTTGATCCTGAGGGGTGGAACGTCATTGTTGATATATTGTGCGTTACCCCATTGAATTTTGGCTTTAAGGCTACATTAACGCTCATTTGTGCAGGTAAGGAGGCGGGATTGTGTGTGACGGCGACGCGGCACGGGAAAAGGGGCTGGAAATGGAGCCTAGAGAGGATAAAAGTGTTGGTAAACATTTTGTTGTGGGGGTTCTGTCCGCCCGTCACTTGACCAGCTGATCAGTCCTGACACTCGGGTAATTCTCCCTCCTAGATACTCCTATGGCGGGGATTATTAGCAGTTTCCGGCAGTATTTATACTATATCACTGTCTTCTAGACTCTAAATTATTCACTTAGCAAGTGCTGTTCTCTGCGTCATTGATGATGGACATTGAACTTCAAACTTTAAAGTTTCTCCTGTTTTTTTTTGGACTTGTCCCTTTTAAGTGTTTTTTTGGGGGGATTGATTGTGATTGTAAGTTGTTATTGGTCGGGATTTTTATTTAAGATTGTTTTGTGAGTTGTGTGCGTTTTGGCTTCAGGAAATGGAAGTCATCCTTACTTGTTGACTGAAAGAATGTGCACTACTTTGCTTGTTCATTGTAATAGTCTTGTTGGGTATTTGTCAGAAAAGGTCGTAGATATTAGCAATAATTGGCATTAGTTTTAATTTTCTTCGTAATATATTGTTAGTGTATTTTGGCCGTGGCACTGACTGTACCATTCCAGTTTATAATAGTATACATGTTAACCCCTGCACTCTACACCTGGTTTTGGCAAAAAGTTCATAGTACAATTGTCAAGGACATATTTTCGTTTTTATAAATGTTCAGGTAAAAAAAAAGTTTCCAAACTCGACCATTTTCATTTCAATACAGTGATGAAAACATTTATATTTATTTATTTATATACAAGAAGGTACATTGGGTTTATGAGAATACATAGCATAGTATTTACAATCTTGTAAAGCCACTAGTACACGCAGCGTTTTGGGCAGGTCCACATTAAAAAACATTAATATATGTAGCCTAATTAAAAAAAAAATCACTGAGCAGTACAATGGTTAATGGATACACTTGCATGTACTCACCTAATGTGTACACTTGTATAGAACACCGCAAGTGTTCTTACATGTTGTCTAATAATAATGAGGTTAATAATAAGTGTTTATTCAGGTAAAAGTTCTGTTCATACAAGATGAGTTACAAACAGATTGTTGGATTTCTAGATAAGAGTTAGTACATACTATGCCTAAAGCCATTAATGCTCAGTGTTTCTGGTAATATTGGCATGACGGAGGCTTCTGTGCATAATAGTTCTTGGTTAGAAAAGGAATCTACAAATATTTATGCTAACTAGTCAGCATACAAAAGTATTTATATAAAAATGTTTGTTATACAATTGGCAAAATAATCACACTTTAGTGTCTTAAAGTTAAACAAATTTTACACTAAACATTAAAAAACTTGGTTTGATCTCAAAACCTTTAGCTATGCAAATAGTATGGTGGCTTATCCCTTAATTTTTACAGAAAAGAATTGCAACATGTATTAAGAAACCACTAACCTGAATGTTAAATCATTCCTTTTCCAATGTCACATGTGCAATCTCATTGAATCTACATTTATGTAAATACATGGTAATTATATACAGTATCTTATTGTATCGACAATTGATAGAAGGTGTTTGAACACATTTATCACTTGTTTGAGTTTGTTTATATATTTGTGGCACATGAAACAGTCACTGTATTTGTGTAGAAAACGTATATGACATATTTTCCCCTTCCCCCCATTGATAAATACTGTATAGGTTTTGGACACCTACCTGGTTGATACCTGGTTGATGGGGTTCTGGGAGTTCTTCTACTCCCCAAGCCCGGCCCGAGGCCAGACTCGACTTGACAGTTTGGTCCACCAGGCTGTTGCTTGGAGCGGCCCGCAGGCCCACATACCCACCACAGACCGGTTGGTCCGGCACTCCTTGAAGGAAACAATCTAGTTTCCTCTTGAGCAACAGGAAAAGACTTGTGCTTAATTTGTCGTATCTTCTTTATTACCATTTTATCATAAATTGTAAAACGTGGAGTAGTTTTGGCACACTATTCTCTCGTAGTGTTTATTACAGTACAACCATCTACCAGTTTTGTGAAAAATATTTATTTTATCTCCAACTGCAACCTTGAGTTCTCGCCATCTTGGGTTTGACAATTTCTCGTGACATTTTGTCTTAGTCTTCCAATTCGGGCATATCCTAGGCTGTTGAACATCTTCGGTAGTTCCTTGTACAGTAGATAATGTTTCTTGGCTTTGGTAGCCATTTCATTTAATGACCTTACACATTTTTTTTATCTTGCATTTAATATACTTCTGTAGTACTGTACTGTATTTCTTTAAGGGCACCTTACCCCCACAGGCTATCGCAGTTTTACTACCGTTGAAGCTCGATATATGTTGTAAAGGATGTTTTAAGTATTTTTTCATTCAGTATGTTGTTAATGAGAAAAATTTGTCCTAAAATTTGCCAACACTACATGACATTAGGCTTATTTTGGTGTTTAAGATTTTAAAATTATGGTTTCTGATAATCTTTAGTCAGTCTGTCTTCAGTTCTTTAAAATTTTATTGCCATGCAATTTGTTTGGGAATTGCTATTACGTGTATTAATTTCTATTACGTAAAATGGAGAAGTTTTTCTCAAGACTTGATTTTTATTTGATTTGGTTGCCTGTCATTCCCCCCCCCCCCCCCCCCCCCCCAAGATGAATTGTATAAACATTATCGTTGTGTCATGTATGTATTGTATTGCAGCATGCCATTAGCAATTGTGTGTTAATTAGCAGTTCACATGTTCTAAGCTTCTGTAGTAATAATAATAAATTAACAATTCATTGTAGAGATAAATAGTATACTGTATATCGGGTTATAATTAACACGATAATACGTTTTACCTAACATGTACAGTACAGTATATTAAATATTCGGGATATTTAATATATACGTGTTAGGCATATATCGAGGTCTCTTCCCCCCCCCCCTTTGTCAAACTATTGACCCTCCCCAGGATGTAACCCCACAACACGCTGACTAGCTCCTGGGTACCTATGTATTGCTAGGTGAACAGGGGCTTTTTGTAATAAACAATGTGCCCAACCACATCTGTCCTGCTTGGGATTGGAACCCATATTTTCCGATTGAGAGCCGCGGATGAAGCCAACTGTTCTACCGGGACCCCACTGGTAGTTAAGGCGTTTCCTCAAATGGCAAGTGGGTTAAGATAAGCTGTAGCAGGGAGAGTTCCAGCTTATTCTAACGTCCGACGCCAGCCTGCTAACTGGAGTCGGACATCATCTGTACCTGCCTGTGTAAAAAAAATTATTGAATTGTTTGATGAAATTTTACTGAAGTAGTACAGTACTGCAAAAATAGATCTTTACTGTACTACTGAGACAGGTACCATGGTACTACACAGTACCATAACATGTCAGTGTTTTGGTGGTGTATCCAGTTGATTTGAAGTACAGTATGCGCGTCGGTCAATATTATGTTCCATTCGGTACTTGCAGTATTTTATTTCTTTTTAACCACTAAAAATGAAGATGTGATACTTATGCGATAGCATGGCATGCATGTAGTATGTTTTGGTATTACAGTACTTTCAATTGTGACGGTAACGCGTTGGTGTTCGGCTGTTTCAAAAGCTAGGGGTAATGGGAAGACACACAAAACACAAGTAAATTTAACCATGAAATTTTAATTACGTTAGAAAAGCAAAACATGAATAAAATTGGGCATAAAAATGTAACATAAATCAACAAACAAAATAATAAGAATAATCACTGGCAAATGAAAAGTTACGTTAAGACAAGTGAATAATAGCAAAGGAAATAATGATGCAGGAATATTGGCTTCAAGCTGCCACCTCCCTTAGTACACGTAAGCCAAGGCTTAGTCTACCAATGAGACGTGTCAACTGTGTGGAGCACGAGGATATTCTGCCTTCCCTAGGTCGCTGTAGCTCAGACATCAGCTCGTGTTGGCGGGTGGTGGGGCAGGTGCGACGGGCACCAGCCAATCAGCGACGGGCAGGCGATGGACAAGCAGTTTGCCGGTTTAACGGTGGAGGAGGCGAGCAGGTGCGCCGGTGGGCTGGATACGTTTTGCTCTCTGGGCAAAACTTGTTGTTGTACTTGTTGGATATATCTTCTATATTATTTGTTACTGGGACGTACTTTGGAGGGAAGAGCAGGCTCAATCTCTCTTGAAAGAGATTATCGTCACACAATAAATTTGGAAAACTTTGTTGTGATGGTTGAGAACCCTTTCTTAGACTCTTATGGCACTGGTTCTCATCCGTATTGTTTCATTCTGGCAATGCCTAAAAATTCTACATCTGTCTGAAAATAAGACAAAATAAATAAAATATATCTCCCCTGTTTCCCCACTTGTAGGTGAGCTGTGACCTTACCCACTTCACTATAGTATGGTATTAAAGTTTATTATTGGGAGATTTCTCTTATTGGCTAATATGTATTTCACAGTTCTCTTACCAAATTGCTTTAATTTGATGCATGTGTGGGTTTTGAGGTTATAAAATTTACTACCTATCCCCCCCTTTAAAATCTAGATATATAGAACATTTTGCTATCCAAAGATGAGACAGCTATATAAAGATGAAAGGGGTTTTGAAGCTCACCAAAACATATGTGCATATGACTGTTAAAGGATTTTGAAACTTTGTCAGTATTAACTTTCATGGTACTGTATAGGGTAGATAGCCTTAATGTAGAGTGAAATTATCTATAGCTATAAGAGTGAATGTCTTTATCTGTCTAGGGGGAGAGGTCAGACACCTTTGGTTGGCATCACGTAACATTCCATAGTTCATTGAGACTAGCAAACAACATAGGGTGGTCAGGGGTCAACCCCTTGCCTCTCATCAAAAAAGATTGGCTCCTATTGTGACAACCAATGGCCCCTGTGAAGCCTGAAATGTGGGTTTGATTATCCATAGTGTTTTAACATTAGATTTCTCCGTTAGCGGTGTTAGAGCAATGTTGATTTATTGGTATTCGAGTATGGTTCTCACATTGAGAGAGGGAGGAAGAGACAGACAGGGACAGTCATAGGGACAGGCAGGCAGGTAGGCACATAGGGACAGATAGGCAGGCAGGTGCATAGGGACAGGCAGGCAGGCAGGCAGGTGTTTAGGGACAGGCAGGCAGGTGTTTAGGGACAGGCAGGCAGGCAGGTGCATAGGGACAGGCAGGCACACAGGTGTATAGGGACAGGCAGGCAGGTGTATAGGAACAGGCAGGCAGGCAGGTGCATAGGGGTAGGCAGGCAGGCAGGTGCATGGGGACAAACAAACAGGCAGGCAGGCAGGTGCATAGGGACAGACAGGTAGGCAGGCAGGTGCATAGGGACAGACAAGCAGGCAGATGCATAGGGACAGACAGGCAGGTAGGTGCATAGGAACATTCAGGCAGGAAGGCAGGCAGGCAGGTGCATAGGAAGAGACAGACAGGCAGGGGATATTATGGAGTCTCTCGTAGAGTGGACGGGGTTAGCCCGACTGCTCTTGAAGGGGAGAATTGGTCTCTGCATTTTGTTATGGCCTATTGGTAATGGTTGCTTTTCACTCCCCAAGATGTTGGTCTGTTCCCCCACTTCAGACTAGAAGTGGGAGAACTTTGTTTCCTAGTTGAGCCTGGACCTCAGTCTGGGCTCAGGGAGTAGAAGAACTTTCGGAGTCCTTTCCAGGTGTGCTCTAGGTGGACTGAGGAAAATTGAGTTGCACTTTTAGAAAAGTTAAATTTAAGGAGAGGAGAACCTTGGTAATTTGTCAATAGGTATTATCTTTTGATTACCTTTTGATGATTCCGAAGATCAACGTCCCACAGCCTGATCTCTTTCCAAGTCTCCTGGTTGATGGTCTGGTCAACCAGGTTGTTTGACACGGCTGCCCACAGCCTGATGTATGGCTCACAGCCTGGTTGATGAAGGTGAAAGTGTTTATGAAGTTCTCTTTTGGAATATTGTTAAGAGGTCAGCCAAGTTTTGCCCCTTATGTGTAGACGTAGTGTGTTGAAAATTCTTGGGCCTTTAATGTTGATAGTTCTCTCTCAACATGCCTATTGCACCTCTGCTCTCAACAGAGCAATTTTATGCATCCTACCACACCTTCAGGTCTCAGGTGGTTAAATTTTTTTTAAATTTTGCCCCGAGGGGCGAGTTTATTGGGCAGCGCCACTCATCTTGTGAGTGGACATACCGCCATAGCAGCATGTACAACACTCCCCAATAGGAAGAAAACCCGCTGGGTTGTTCATCATGTCACTTGTGTGGTGTTATTTCTGTGTGCAGATTTGGAACCAGTTTTTTTAGTATTTTCCAAGTGTAAATTATGTATCTTGCCTGCACTCTAGGGAAGAAGAATCATAACCTTTAACAATCCCAATAATTTAGAAGAGTTATTCATCTATTATAACAGTATTCCACCCTTTTGAGTACTTCATCATTGGTGTGGCATCTCTTGTTTGAAAGGTTCTTGTTATCCAGCCTGTCACTTTTCTTCCAGTTGTGACAGCTACTTTATTGTGTTCTTTTTAAGTAAGGTCTTCTGACAAAATTGCTCCCAGATCTTTTACATTGCTTTTTCTTTCAGTAGTGTTGTTTTACTGCATTTTATATTTTATTTAATATTTTAAATTTTCCATAGCTGGAACTTATCCTCATTAACACTTTCGCTCACCCCGCGCGCCACCCCTCGACAGGGCGATATGGGCCCCAGAGTGTCACGGAAGCGCGCGTTAATTCCGAAAAGTGTATACTCTCTTCAACTTTGTCACCTCAATTCTCCTTCTACGAGATTAAATTTGGTATCATTGTGTTCGCAATAAAATTCTCTACAGCACTAAATGCATATAAACTCCAAAAGCCCGGCTAATTATCCGCAGCAAACAGAGAAAGTGCGAACGAGTTACCCGGGAGCGCGCAAACGGGATAAAATGTTTTCACTATTTTCACTCTGGTCACCTCAATTTTTGTCCTAGGTCTTTCATTTTGGTCTCAATGGGTTCGTAATAAAATTCTCTAGAGGAACATTAGCCTATAAAAAAAAAAACCTGGTCACGCTCCAACCGCCGACGAGTTGAAGACGGGCCACGTGTTAGCCGTGAGTGAGTGCTCAGAGGCCTTCCTGCTACACTCCCAATTCCTACCCTTTTCAAGCCTTTCTTTCGCAATTTTCTTCCTGGAAGGGCCTTGTTCATGATTACTATCCATCGTGGAGTAAGCGTAGATAGTTTCTAAAGCCGCAGTAAGAAATATAGCCACGGAAAATAGCCGAAATGTTCACACGTTTGAGATGCGAGGGGAAGCGACATTGGTCACAACAGTGTAGCAAAGACAATGGGCCCACGGCGTGTGCCAAGCAGCCTGAGGGCGACGAGGCTCAACAAAGAAAATGGGAAGACATCGGCGCACATTTTAAAACCAGTCCCCAAAAAATCGGATAAAAACCTGATTTTTGGCGAATTTTTAAAGCGGATGACGCAATGCTGCGTCATCCCCGGCATTACCGCCAGTAAACGGATGACGCAATGCTGCGTCATCCCCGAGCGAAAGTGTTAAATGTCGTTATTTTTTTTTGTCCATTGAAAGACCTGATTAACATCATATTGGAGTTTTGCTGTGTCCTCTATATTATCTGCTCTCATGGAAATCCGAGGATCATCTGCAAAAGTTGATACAGTACTATAGTTTGTATTCTTGAGTACAGTATGTATGACACGAGGACAAGAAAAAGTACCAGAGCAAGCACAGTACTTTCTGGGACTAAGCTTTTCACGATCGACAATTCAGATTTTACTTTGTTGACTACTACACTAGGTTCTGTTCGCTAGGAAGTTAAAGACCTATCTCCCTACTTTGCCAGTACCTGTACTGTAAATTCCTTTTGAGCATATTTTGTGTGCAAGAACACAGTGGCCACATTGGTCGAAAGCTTTTGCAAAAGTTTATGTATATTACAGCTGCTTTCTGCTTGTCTTTCATGACATCTAAGGCTGTATCATTGTGATCTAGCAGTTGAGAGGCAAAAGCACTCTGTTCTGAACCCATGTTGTCCATGGTTATGTAGATGTGATTATTAGTACAGTACCAAGAACAAAATTCAATAAAATATTATAAGGTGCCAGTGAATAATATGTCCAGTGCACAAAGAAATCACATTAATGTGATGTATCAATGAGATAATCAGTAGAAGTCGTGAGGAGGATTTGAACCTATGCTTGGGAGTACCCAGAACATGGGTTCGAATCCTCATCACGTCTCCTGATGATGATTTCAAGATGTACAGTCGTGAATGTCTAGGCAAAAAGCACCGAGAACTCAAGACCCAGTATTGGTTATAAGAGATAAAGTACAGATAAATACTACTTGGCAACCTGCTCCCTTTAAGTCATGTAAATCACCACTTAATGTTTAATTAAAATAACTTATCAAATGTTATTCAATTAATTTATGACTCCCTTCTTAATACTGTACAACAATGTGTCAGTCCCTGACATAATGCTCACTACCTAACCAAAAAAAACTAAGGAACTTTACCAAAATGATCAGTCGTGGTGCAGCTGTCCTTGCTAAAATCCTCATTAGCAGGAGTCCACAATCCTTCTGCTAATGTTGCAAAACTGCCCAGCTTGTATGATGCAGGGTTGTCAAATGTATTTAGAACTTTTCTCCAAGTTATACAATCCCAAAACAACACTAGCAAGTATAAAATACACAAGACAACTCTTGCATTGTGTTTATCAATGTTATACACAAGGTACTCGTGCAATGCAATTATTGAATGTCTTAAATAGAACACCTAATCTGGGAGTTTTCAAATGTGACATCGCCACATCAGCTCTCAGGTAGGCTAGTGGCAGAACAATAACCATCAAGGCTTCCCCAGTCCAGGCAGGAGTTGCTCTTCATAACATTAATTATTATAAAATATATGGAGGGGTCTGCTGGTTGTCCCATATGAGAAATCATGAACACTGGCATGTATCCCATCTAGTATAATCATATACAGTATTTGCATTGGAAAATATAGAGTTGCATTCCAGAGACCTCCAGAAGCTCATTATTATTTGCCTTTACTTGTTAAAATGAGTAAAATATACCTTAACATAATTACTAAATACTACTACTACTTTCTAGGCTCAAATACAGTACATAGTAAAAGACAAAATATGTGAGGTACCACATTTCAATACAGTATCAAGTAATTCAAATGAGTTTTTTTTTTTTTGTCACTTAATCAGAGCATGGTATATAGGCATTGTATATAATATCATCTCTTGAGGCATCATTTGAAAGTTAACTAGTGTATGGGTAAACCAACAATCACACAGCTATAATTTTGGTGTTAAAAGCAAAACTGCTTAGTGAGGTCTGATTTTAAGGCGAGTCACCTGTTTCCAGACTTGGCACCAATAATCAAATACTGGCACCAAAATAACAGTATAGCAATGTACGTGCACCTGTTCATAGAATGAAAGTACAAAAATGCCAGGAGCTTTCTGCGTACACTGTGTACTCTATAACATAATAAGACTAAAATGAAGCTGAATAGTTATTGTATATAATTGTCAGTTTTCCATGGTTCTATGTATGGATATGAGAATCATAAGACAAATGTTTCTATGGTCATCAAATTTAACCTAGATGGGGGATGGTTAAGCTGCATTCACACGGGTTTCCCAACTTTTCAGTATGAGGGTCACATCTTATTTTACACATTTTTGCAGGCCAAAGAAATAAAAATCAGTTTTATAAATGAATGTTTTAATTTTTTTTTGGGGGGGGGGGTAATAGGCATGATGTGATTGAGAACGAAAGAGAAATGTGACAATTACAAAGAAAGGATACTGTGCTTACACTGGGAAATGGTATACAATAAGAAAAGATGTCAAACCTTAGAAAATGCTCTCTGTTTTATTACTATTATTTGCTGAAATTTTGTAAATGTTTACCTGAGATGATAATTTGCACAATTTTGTGTCACTCAGTAAGGAAAATGTACATCTCAAGAATCAAATCAGTAAAACAAATAAGATATTTGAAATATAATTGTAGCCATTAATAAAAGTATAACACAAATAATTGTCTGCACAACTCCATAATAAGCATCAGGGATAATGCCAAAATAAAAATATACCAATACTGTGTTAATTTTTCCTAACTGCTTAGTAAACAGTGCTTACTCGTCTGCATCTCCTCCTACTCTTCGCCGTCTTGATGCTTTGCACCATACTGGGTTGCGCCTCAGCTCTGGTGCCTTTCGTTCGACTCCCGCCCTCATTTTGTATGTTGACACTGGCTTCCTATCTCTCCAGAACCACCATGATCGCTACTGTCTTCACTGTCTTGCGCGGTCCTTGCTACACCTCTATCGTGCTTTGACTTTTACCCCTCCTGTTGTTCTTGTTCCTCTTCATCGCCTCCCTCTTACTATCCGGTTTTATCGCCTACAAGATTCTTTCAGTTCATATTTCTAATATTTCCCCTCGTATTGTTCCTTCCTTGCCCCCGTGGAGAGTCCCCCCTTCCGAAGTTTTGTACGTCCTTGACCCGCATCATTAAAGCTTTTACCCCTCCTACGGTTCTGAACCGCCTTTTCCTTGAGCACTTTTCTTCGCATTCCGGTTCCTCTTCCATCTTCACCGATGGGTCTAAGTCTTCGGATGGTGTGGGCTACTCGGATGTTTTTCCTGACCGCACTTATGTGTGTCGCCTTCCTCCGGAGACTAGCATCTTCACAGCTGAACTTTATGCTACTCTATGCTCTTCGTCTCCTGCTTTCTCATTGTCAGTTCTCTTTTGTGGTTGTAGTTGACTCTCATAGTGCCCTCATGGCTTTCGGGTCCTTCAATCCTGTCCATCTGGTGGTCGTCGAGATTCAACATTGGCTGTTTCGTATCTCCAGTAAATTTAAATCTGTAGAATTTTGTTAGGTTTCCAGCCATATTGGCGATTCTATAAATGAGTGTGCGGATGCTGCTGCAGGGAAGCTATCCGCTCTTGTCCCATATCCCGTAAAAGTCTTCCGTATTCAGACTTTTAGCTGGTTATTCATTCCTTCATCCTTGCCTGTTGGCAGGGTTGTTGGTCCTCTGTTGTTAGTAACAAATTATGTACTTTTAAGGGTAGTGTGCCCCCGTGACCTTCCTTCTACCACCGTAACCGGCGGTGGGAAACGGCTCTAATAAGGTTGCGTATTGGCCATATGCACTTAACTCACGGTCACTTAATGGAGCGCCGCCCTGCTCCTTATTGTCCAAATTGCATTGTCCCTCTTATAGTTGTACATATCCTTGTTGAATGTACCATCTTCCAGGACGAGCGTGTGTCTTTGTTTTTCCGACCGTCCCTCCCTGTCATTTGTCCCTCGATAGAATTCTTGGTGAATTGGATACATTTTGATATCGTTCGCCTTGTGCGTTTTTGTTCTCGTATTGGCATCCTTGGTGATATTTAGCGCCCTCTGATTATTCCGCACATTTGATGATGCTCCATAGCCTTTCCCGGTTTGGTGCCTTCTTTTGACAATTACTTGTTTAGTAAACACAGGTTCCTGACACACAATGAAAAGCAGCTGGACACTTACTTTTTAAGAAACAAAAACTCATATTTACCTGGGGTTGGCAATTTGAAATTTCAGTTGTAACCAACAAATCATGAAGTTTTGCCCAAGATCAATGGGACTGGTGGAACTGGACATTTCAACTGGCCGTCCATGCGGTTGAGAAAAAAATTAAGGGAAATAATTAATTCTGTTGTTTATATATAATTTTCCAAGTTGCTGCAGGCCACATAAAATCCTCGTGGCAGAGTGTATGTGTGGCCTTTGGTGCCATAGTTTGGAGTACTGTAACTGTTACATGCTGTAAAGTGCTTGAAGTTGCTGTATTCACCTTGCAGCAAGTATTTATATCATGATGGGAAACCCTTTGAACACTGATAATTGAATAATTTTTATATACTGTTTCTCCCTTAATGGTGTTATACGTGTTGGATGAATCTTTATCCCAATAATTACCGTAACCATTGTACAAGAATAATGGTAGTCGAATTGTGTTATTCTTTTATAGCATGGGCCTAACCCAGTCAGTAGGCAAATGTTTGGACAACGAAAGTAGGTGAAAGTATAAAATTCATGAAAATTTAAGTTAATGAAAAGCTGCTGCTATTGTTATTATTATTATTATTTTTGTTGTCGTTTTTTAAGTTTTAATTATTTTTATTAATTAATTAAACTGGCATTATTCAAACATTTAAAAAAATTGGTTAGGTTATGTATACATTTGTCATGAAGTTTCATGTTTAATTAATGCATGTATTGTTGCATAAAATTGTATTTCTAAATGCTGTACATTGAGAAAGTTAGTTGGCTGCCCTTGCCAGTTTTATTTTTACAGTTGTGACTAGTAAGTTCATGTATTCCAGGTGAATCATGCATGCACTTTGATGGTTTCTAATCATGTGAGAGGGATACGCAAACCTCCTTACAAAATCTCCTTATGACTACACTCATGGCTATTAGGTGTAGTAAATCTTTAATAAATAAATAAATAAATAAATAAATGTTTATTTAGGTAAGGTACATACATACAAGAAATTTTTACAAAGATTGGTTGACTTATAGGTAGAGCTAGTACATACAATGCCTAAAGCCACTATTACGCAAAGCGTTTCGGGCAGAATTGCATCAATCACTTCAGTAATGACAAATAAGACATGAAATATATATTTTTGGGGGCTCAGATCGCCAACGTTGGCACAGACTATTCAAACTCGACAAAACTTGCTCAAAATTTGTGAAAGGTCAGGAAAATGTGGCAACACTTTGGTGTAAACAATGTGGCTTTATATACTGTATTTTATGGCTTTTTTTAATATAATTACTAGGAGGGTACCTGGCTGTGCCTGGGGTCTCTCCTCCCTTCCCCACTCCCCTCTCTCGTATCTCTCTTCCTATTTCCTTCACTTCCTATCTCCCTTCCCCCCCCTCCCACTTCTTCAATCTCCCATCCCCATCTCTCTCCCCCATCTCTCTCCACCCCTTGTCCTATACTGTATACTCCTATGCAGTATACAACACAGCTATTGACAGAGCTGGGTAAAAGTAACTCAAGATATGGAATGTGGATTTATAGTTTAAAGTGTTGTAAATTGACTACCAAGTTTTCATTACTGTACTGTACTTAAGTTTTGTTTTCCCTCACCAGATAAGTGAGAATGGCACAGAGAGGAGGTGCACAGAGGCCTAGTGGTGGCGGCCAGGGCAAGATCTGTCAATTTAAACTGGTGTTACTGGGGGAATCGGCAGTTGGGAAGTCTTCTCTTGTTTTAAGATTTGTTAAGGGTCAATTCCATGAATACCAAGAATCTACTATTGGTGGTAAGTTTATATATGCATTTGTGTATTTTTGTCTTAATGAGGGAATGTCATATTAAATCTGAACAAGAATTGGGGAGACAGTCCATTTTAGATTGGCATTCCTAGGACTGGTCTGTTCATTGTATGCCATAATGTAATGAGATGAAGAAATATAATCTTTGACAAGTGCTATTTTACCCGAGGTGGTGTCACACTCACCATCACAAGATGAATAATTAATGCAGTATTTATTTTAATTGTGCTAAGGATTTCTCTTGTGCCATGTTACTCAGTGTGTGTCTGACTTGTTACAGCGGCCTTCTTGACACAAACAGTATGCTTGGATGACACTACTGTAAAATTTGAAATATGGGACACGGCTGGACAAGAAAGGTACCATAGTCTAGCTCCTATGTATTATCGTGGTGCTCAGGCAGCCATTGTCGTCTATGATATTACAAATCAGGTACGTTAAGTAGGGTATTATACTGTATATAGTATATTATATTATGTGGAAGAGTGGAGAAAGATGTTTGTTTTATTGTAGAGCGTATTTGTCTATTTTGAGTAAGTTAATTAAACAAGGTATCAGTGATGGTGAGTGATTATGATCATGATGTGACTAATGATGATTGAGTGATTACTGGTATTATGATTTATTATAATTATGATTATTATTCATAAGTTCATCATGCAAAATGTTTGTGAAATTATATACAGTATTTGAAAATTAGCAAATCATGTTAAGAATTATTTGTATTAAACAGTGAAAATTGTGCAGTTGGTAATTGGTTTTTCACATTGGCATATGGTTCAATTTTTTTCTGAAACATTTAGGGTCACGTTAACAATCCTGCTTAAGAGCTAATTTGGTTTTCTGCTTAAACAGAAATACATATCCTTATTATTCCATTTCCTGCCCTAGCATAACAAACCATGCCACACTGCAGGAAATCAACAGCAACACCACACTGAAAATGCTTTTTTGAGAGAGAGTGAATGAGCGAGTTTGTCATGTATAGTACACACATTTATGTCATCACAACCTCGGCAGTCCCTATGGCGCAGTGGTAGTACATTCACCCCATGCTTCGCAAGCAATTTGGCCTGGGTTCATATCCTGGCTCGGGAGGATTGACTAGGCACCAATCCTTAATTGTATTCCTCTGATCACCGGCAGTGAATGGGTACCTGGTTGTTAAATGATCTGGTGGTTTGTATTCCACAGACAATTAAGATTAAGGACTTGTTCAAAATGCTATACATGTTAGTGGCTTTACAAGAATGTAAGAACTCTTGCATATACTGTATAAATATATACAGTATACAGTAATATATATATAAGTAAGAAATGTATAAATACCTCCCAAGTGTCTTTCATATTCTCTGTGTGCTGTTCACACTTTTTTTTCTCACACTTGCTATGTTCTTCCAGTTTTTAGTGCAAATGGTTCTCAATTAGTTTGACCCAAGGTTAGTTATAGTTAGTTCCTGGGCAGAGCTAGACATGTGAGAACATATTGTGGTGTTTTAGTACACCTGATGCCTCTGTTCACATATTAGTAAATAGATACAGTTCTCAGAAATTGGGCAACTGTTGTGATTTGGGGAATTTGATCCCCAGTGGTCCAAGTGGATGAGAACCTATCCTATCGTCCTATCGCAGCTTCTAGTCCTCGTATCCCTTCCAGGTAGTATGTACTATATGGTCATATAGTACTGGCTTAGCACTTTATCCAGATAATTTTCTTACCTTGCACTTTTCTCACACCAGCAAATCCAATCATGTTCACATCAAGGCCTCATTCTGTCACTTAAATCCATCAAACTTTCCAAGTATTTGCTTCACCAGTTAATATTCTCCAATGCTCATTTTTAACACTTGTTTACTCCAGTCTGGCCCGCTGCCAGACTTTTTTCTAAAAAGAACTTTTTTTGTATTTTGTTGAATGTTTCTCATTTACACTTACCATCTTCATGTCCCCTCTTTGTTTCCACAATCTACTTTTTTTTGTTTTTGTCTGCCATTCTTTGGCAATTTCCTCATCCCACAATTGTCATGCCTTACAAGAAGACCTGGAGAAAATAAATGTATGCAGCAACACTTGGCAAACGGAACTTAGCAGGCATAAGTGCCACATTATGGAATATGAAATAGAATATGAAATAGGCCACACACACAACCTACAAATTATGTGAAAAACCTTTAAAGGATTCTTATAGAGAGATTTAGGAGTGGTTCTGGATAGAAAACCATCACCCAAGTATCACATAAAGAACATTGTGTGCGTATGCTATGCTTTCCAACCTGAGAATCGCTTTTAAATATATGGATGATGAAATATTAGACATTTTTTACGACCTTAGTGGGACCATAATTGGAATATGCAGCAGTTATTTGGTACTCGTATCTCAAGAAGAACATCATTAAATTGGAAAAGGTGCAAAGACACAATTATATGGTTTCTGGAAGTAAAAAACAAGAGCTTAGATGAGAGGTTAGAATATGGGAGAAAGAGGCAATATGATCACTACATACAAAATAGTAACAGTAATCTATAAAGTTGACAGAAAATTTGTTCAAAACTGCAACTTCAATAACAAGAGGACATTGGTTCAAATGAAGGAAACAAAGCTGCTGGAAAAAATTAGAAAGCTCACTTTTGTAGAGTAGAAGATGGTTGGGACAAGTTAAGTGAGGAGGTGTTAGTCCAAAACTATCAGTAGTTTCAAAAGCAGGCGATGAGTCACAATAACGTGGGTAAAGTATGTTGACCAGACCACACTAGAAGGTGAAGGGACAACGGCGTTTCGGTCCGTCCTGGACCATTCTCAAGTCGATTGTCTCGCATTCGACTTGAGAATGGTTCAGGACGGACCGAAACGTCGTCGTCCCTTCACCTTCTAGTGTGTGGTCTGGTCAACAGTAGTTTCAAAACATCATATAATTGTCGTGGGAAGATGGGACACCATGAGCATAGTTCTCGTCTTGTAACTACACTGGTAAATTACCAAGCAGCTCATCTCATTCTGCCTCAATTACGTCAACCTCTACAGAAGTACTTGGCAGTCTTTATGAAACATTCATTGTTTACATTCCACGTTTACTGTTCTCTTGCCCCCAGATCACTGTCGGTTCTGTTTTTATACTTGTCTACTCGTTCTTTCTTGCTTACCTCCTCCACTATAATACTTTGACCTTTTGTATCCTCGTCAGCAACAATCACTTTTTACCACTTAGTTATCTTGCACAGGATTATAATGTGGTCAGGCAAATCTCCAGATATCCCTATTAATGCTCTTTTTATACATACACTGTATTTGTATTAGTGTTTTTCTCCACAAACACAGTACTGTATGTACAATATGTTCAAAACTTTTATTTTTCCTATAATTTCACCATTTAGCCTATACATGTATACTTTTGTATCCTTATTCTTATATATATTATCAGTACATTATTTAAATATGTTTTCAGTTACCGTTCATAATTACGTTACCCTGGAACACGATATACATTATCATATTTCAATTATATTCCTACTTTAACATTGATAGCCCATCACAATTATTCTGTAACTCATGTACTTACTATTGCACTAATCTCATTCTCTAAACTTTAGCTTTCCAACAAAACTAAACACGGTCTGTAATTATTTAATTAAATCCATATAGTGATTTGGTATGCAAAGGATGTCACAGTAACTTGGCTGAATAAGATGAACAAACCACACACCAGAAAATGGAGAAATGACGATGTTTCAGTCCGTCCCGGACCATTATCAAGTCACGTGAGAGTTGATAATGGTCCGGGACGGACTGCAACGTTGTCATTTCTCCATCTTTTGATTTGGTATCCGGTCGATTTGGTATCCATGATAGGAGCCGGTCGGCCGAGCGAACAGCACACTGGACTTGTGGTCCTGGGTTCGATCCCAGGCACCGGCGAGAAACAATGGGCAGAGTTTCTTTCACCCTATGCCCCTGTTACATAGCAGTAAAATAGGTACCTGGGTGTTAGTCAGCTGTCACGGGCTGCTTCCTGGGGGTGGAGGCCTGGTCGAGGACCGGGCCGCGGGGACACTAAAAAGCCCCAAAATCGTCTCAAGATAACCTATTAATACCTCTGCTAGTCTTTCTGTCCATTCTTCTAGATTTGTCCATTTGTTTACTTGACAATTCAAAAAAGGAATTGAATGTTTAGCTTTAATTTCTAGTTTACTAAATTTGCTCTTTAAAGGTCTATTTCAGTGGATTTGAATCTGAAATACTGTACTGCCAACTGGCTTTTATTCATAGGACACATTTGGCCGAGCTAAAACTTGGGTAAAGGAACTCCAGCGACAGGCATCTCCCAACATTGTCATTGCCTTAGCAGGCAACAAAGCAGATTTAGCTAATAAAAGGATGGTGGAATACGAGGAGGCTCAAACATACGCAGAAGAGAATTCCCTGCTCTTCATGGAAACCTCGGCTAAGACTGCTATGAATGTTAACGATATTTTCTTGGCAATAGGTGAGTTTTACTTTGTTGTTTATCAATAATTTATTTTGCCATTAGATAAGTTTTTGTATTAGATACCCACATCAGATAATTTCTGGTTTATCAGGTGTTTATATTTGCAGTTGTTGCTGCAGCTTCTTGCCAGTCTGGAGGTGTATTTGGTGTTGGTGGTCCTTGTGGCTCCTTGGTGGCTGGCTTAGCCTTGGTTTCTGGCACTACTAGCCCAGTGTCAAAGCACAGATGTTTTTCCCTGCAACCTACCTTGCTCTCGATCTTCTCCAGGACTTTCCCACGCTTGTCTTTCATTGTTTGTATGTATGGCAGTCAGGTGGCGGGGTTATTGGTGTTCCACCTCTGAGGCGGCACTGTGAGGTGATTTGGTGTGCATTTCACCTTTTCTTATCCTTCCGTTGTTTTTTTCAGTCTGTCAAGGTTGTGTTGTTCTTTTTCTGGTGGCTGTTTCATGATAGGCTTCTCAGGCCTGACACATTTGCCTCTTATCATTTGGCTTCAATGCAGTCACTGTTGCTTGTATTCCACAAGATGTCTCTGGCAATTATTCATCTCTGGCCTGCTCATGCTACCCCCTAAACCATTGTGGTTGCTCAAATGTGTTCTTCTCTGCACTACATGGTTTCCCTTCAGTCCTGGATATCTTTTTCAAAGCAGTCATTTTATTTGCTCATTCCTCTGGCTGTTCAGTTAGGGAGCTTCATGCTCCTTTCAAGAGATGGGGGTTTTGCTCTTTTGGCCCTGACAGTTTCTCCATTTGCAGCCATATCCTTTTCTGGGGAAGAATGAGTTGGTGGGCTTCTGGAGGAGTCTTGTGGTTATTGATGATTTGTTTAGCAAAAGGTGCATCATTTGTTATCCTGTGGTGGCTCTTCACCATTACTTGCATGCCACTAAATCTGCCTTGGCAGATGCTTTTTGGGGCAATCATGTTTCAAAGGTTTCCACTACCTAGGTTACCCATAATGTTAAGTCATGCCAGCCTACAGCCTACACCCTGGACCTATGATGTTCACAAATATGCTGCTCTTGTGGTTTTCTCCACCACGTCTTGGGCCGATGTTTCGGCTCGGCGGTTTGGCAATCTTACAGGGTCATTGTGGTTCTGTGTTTGATAATATCCTGGCCCATTGTCATGTTT
Source organism: Procambarus clarkii (assembly GCF_040958095.1). NCBI lineage: Eukaryota > Metazoa > Arthropoda > Malacostraca > Decapoda > Cambaridae > Procambarus > Procambarus clarkii. The sequence continues at coordinate 5,185,085 of NC_091213.1, forward strand.
CTTTTGCTTTGGGCTGTTTTCCATCTTTCTCCTTCACTTCGGTATGTGCTGTTTTTTCTCCTCTCTGGTAAATCCCTGTTTTCCTTCGCCATGGTTAGCTTCAGGGAGCCATCAGAGGAATTTCCCAGAATTTGCACTTATTTAGATTAATTTCCAGCAGCCATTTATCTGCCAACTCCTGAAGTTTGTTAAGGGCTTTGTGCAGCACCCTACAGTCCTCTTCAGTTCTGTGAATGGAACCAGGTTTGGCTCTGGTCCTTAGTTGACAAAACAGAACTCCCACGACTGATATGACCTAGTAGCTAGAAGCAATCTCAGCGAGATGGCTTCATAGAGCCACTGGGGTTCTACCAGTAGGCATATTTTCATTACACTCGATGCTGGTTTTTCCACTTTCCAATTTTTTGTTAAATGCACATACCATACTGAATATCTAGTACTGTATTGTTATAATGAAATCAAAACTAAGGCAGTGTAACTCCTCATTCTTCACTCTAATCTTTTCTTACAAGGTGTTGGTTTTCTTAAGCCAAATCTTTGTTTTGTATCTATTAGTTTGTATCAAATGTGGGCCACTTGTGTTTCATTAAGACTACATAGTAGAGGTTATTGATAAAATTTGTAATTTCAACATTCTACAATGTTAGTTATTTTACTAATTATAATGCAACCTTGAAAGCCCTGACCAATTGATTCCAGACTTATTTGAACTTGTAGAGAGTTTCCATGTTTATATATTTGGTAATATAATAAAGTAAGAACATAAGAACATTGTTGCAGAAAGCTTGTGATTCATGCAATGCAGGTCCAATATTTGCCTAATTGTTTTCAGTAATGTACATGTCTAAAATATTTTTAAATCTGAAGTTTTCCATAACCCCTTAAGGTGGTGATTTATACTAGAATACTTTTTTATAGCATCGTTGTCTAAATGTATAAGATCTAAATATTTCATTTCTTAAAATTCTATATTAAATATCACTAAATTTGTATTTTTCAGCTAAGAAACTGCCAAAGAGTGAGAGTAATGCCAGTGGTTCTCCTAGGGGTGATGTCAGCCTGTCTAATAATCAGCCAGCACAGGGAACTGCTGGCTGTTGCAAGTGATCACCTTTTTTACAGGTAAAGAAAATGCTGACAAATGTGTGTGTTTACTTAATTATGTAAGTGTAGTTACTGGATGAGAGCTACGCTCGTGGTGTCCCGTCTTCCAGTTCTTTGTCGTATAACGCTTTGAAACTACTGACGGTTTTGGCCTCCACCATCACCACACTGAACTTGTTCCAACCATCTAGCATTCTGTTTGCAAAAGTGAACTTTCTAATGTTTTTTTGGCAACTTTGTTTCCTTAATTTCTAAGGTGTCTTAATGTTTGATGTTTTGGTCTGAGTAGAGGTTAGAATTAGAATGACAAATATCTGATATACTGTGATGTCATACAGGAAGATTATTCCAAGTGCATATAGCAGAATGGAAGAGATTATTGTAGCCAACTCTATCCACAACTTTTAAGAAAAAATGATAACTTTAATGTTGAGAGAATTAGCACACCAGGTATAAATGGCTATGGATCAGGGCATTAAGAGCTAGCCTTCACTTCCCTGTAGTCACTCATAAGTAAGCAGCCTGAGATGTAATTTCAGCTAAATACTTAACATGTGCACTCGGTAGAATTTATAATTTTCAACAATGATTGTTGAACCCTCGCAAAAAAAAAATTGGTATAGAGATATTATTTTTGTCGATGTACATTATTGCTCTTCTCTTGCACCAGGAGAAAATTAATGAATGTAATTGTTCAGTATTTTTAGTGGCAGCTTTAATTAATGAAAACAGACATGTACAGTGGGAGTCTACAAGAACAAACCACACTTTAAGAATTCACTACTAGTTCAAACATATTCTAATTTGCAGTAAAGCAGTAAAATAGGTACCTGGGTGTTAGTCAACTGTCACGGGCTGCTTCCTGGGGGTGGAGGCCTGGTCGAGGACCGGGCCGCGGGGACACTAAAGCCCCGAAATCATCTCAAGATAACCTCAAGATAGAGTTGTGGCCGGGTTCATGATAGGTGGACAAGTGTTGGTTGTGTGGCAAGTGTTGCTTGATGCAGAGGAGTGGTGGTGTGCTCATGAAGCCTTTATAAATATTTAAAGCGTTTACTCAGAAAAAAGGCCTTAAATGTAATATTGGTGACAATTATTTAGAACTGATGAGTCAATGCTACAAATTGTTATCACAGGAAAATTCAAGGTAATCATGCTAGCCTCTCCTAATCGCTCTTGTTTTTCAGTCCCAGAGGCCATTTAGTACATGTCTTAGCACTTTTTCCAGTTTGATGGTATGTTTCTTGAGATATGGGCACCATACAATCACTGCATGTTCCAATTTTGGTCTAAAAAATGTTGATTTTTTTAATTTTTTTTTATTTTACCGTTCGTGTATTTAAAATCTATTCTGACATTTGAATGCGTAGCATAATTGCCTCACACAATGTTCTTTATGTTGTCCTCTGGTGACGGTTTATCATCCAGAACCACCCCTGGATCTTTATCTGTGTTCCTTAATGCCTTTTCACATAATTTGTAGATTGTGTGTGGCATATTTTCAACTATTACACTTTCCATAATGTGGCAGTTATTCACATTCAATTCCATTTGCCAAGTGTTGCTCCATCCACTTTTGTTCAGGTTATTTTGAAGGGCATGGCAATCGTCTGTTTATTTTTTCCCTGTAGCTTGGCATCATAAGTGAACATGTTCATTTAATAATGTATTCCTTCTAGTAGCTTGTTATATAGACAATGAACATTACTGGTGCTAGAAGTAAGCCCTGTGAATCTATAAGAAACATTTCTCCAATCAGATACATTGCCTCTGATTACCACCTTCATTTTTCTCAGATTCTCTTTGTACCAGGTCAGAAGTCTTACCATCACTTCTTCAATAATGTATGTACCCATTTCCTGGGCAACCTCTTATGTGCAACATTGTCAGAAGCCTTTTTTTTAAGTCCAGATAAACCCAACCATCTCTTTCCTGTAAAATCTCTCTTGCTCTATCATAGAAACTAAATTTGTTACACAGGATCTTCCTGTTCAAGAGCCAACCTGTCTGTTATTACATGATTTCTCTCACGGTGTTCTACCAATCTGGTTGAAATAATTTTTTCTAGTGTTTTGAGTACTACACTTGTCAATGTCAATGATACAAGTCTCTTAATTTCCCCTTTGACACCAGCTATGGAGAAATGATCATACCTGCCAATGCAAAAAAAATATAAGATTCCAAAAAATTATTTTTATTGAATTATTCATTTGTATGCAGAATATAAGAAATCATGAAATTGAGTGAGTATATATCGTTTCACTGGGTAGAGGCGCTCTGCAAGGTTGCGTCAGGCACTTGTCAGTGCCTGGTGCTCAAATTTTTCGATGCTTCCTGTTTTATCGTCCGATGTTTCACCGATTGTTTTATCCCTTGTTTTTTCTTTATTTACATCCACATAGATCTTTTATATCCATATTTGCATCATACATTTAAAACCCAGACAATAATTGTTTAAATCCCCTAGTAACATTCATAACTGCATTTGTACCATAAAATGGTGGTAGAATTTTTTTTGTGGGTCAGAGTAAACTCCATTACATCCACATAGCCCTATTATATCCATATTTGCATCGTACATGTAAACTCCAAATACAGTAATAATGTGTTAAATCGTCATATGATAACCGCATTGCCCATTGAATCGACAATTGACGATAACCACTGTCTAGGGGGTTAATAGGGTCTTCTCTGCTAACATTTTTGTAGATTGGAACTATTGTTTGCCTTTTCCATATACAGTATCTGCTAAGATTCCTGTACATTAAGATGACTGAAAAATAAATTGAAGTGGAATGCTCAGCTCAGATGCACATATTCTCAAAACCCAAAGTAAAATTCCATCTGGGTTAACTGTTTTATTTCTATTTAGGTCTTTGAGCATTTTTTCCATTTCATCTTGAGACATCTCCATGTACTCACTTATTCTTTGAAATTAGTATTGTTGGATTCTCTGAAAAATCTGATTTTGCACAAAAAACATTTTGGAATTGTTCATTTATTTTTCACATGTTTTCTTTTCAATCTCTGTGAATCTGTTTCCCATTTTAAACCTCTGAATTTTATCCATTACCTGCAATTTGTTTTTAATGAATTTGTAGAATAGGCTTGATTCCGTTTTACATTTGTCCACTATACCTTTTTTCAAAATATCTTTCCACCTCTCTTCTCACCGCCTTGTATTTGTTTCATGTTGCTTTGTCATATGGTATGTTTGAGGGTTTGGCCTCTTCATATATTTTAGTTTTTGTTCCTTTTGGTCTCTGGCCCTCTAGCAATTTCTATTGAAGTATTTGAGTTCTGCATCTCTTTTTGGACTAAATTTTTTTATGCCTTCATTATATGTTTCACTAAACTTGATATATATATCTCAATATACTGTCTTGCCTAGCAACAAGTCTTTCTAATCAAATTCATTAAAGAACTCTGAAGTTCTCCCCCACAGTGTCCTCTCCTGAAATCAGATTTTTAAGCTGCTTCATTTGCTTCATTCTCTTCTAGATCACACTTCATTTCTGCTTCTCTTCTCACTGCTGTGTAGTTGTTTCTTGCTTCTTTGTATTGCTGGTATGTTTGAAGGTTTTGTCTCTTCCTTTACTGATTCCATTTTTCATCTTTTGTTCTTGGACCTTTTCACAATTTCCATTGAACCAATTCAGCTTTTAATTTTTCAGTTCAGACTTGGTATAAATTTTGTTGTACTCTCATCACATCTTACAAAATTTGGCATGTCGTTCATTTCCCTCGGGTGTTCATATCAAAGTTCAGCAGTCAAAGCAGTAATCGGTAATTTTATATCCATCATGAATGGTCAGTCATCTCAAATCAGTAGTAGTCAGATAGTTATTAGTCAAGCATGCAGCCTGTCAATTCAATCAGCAGGAACAATCAGTTAAGAGAAAGTTGTCAATTATCATTGACAACTAATTATCAGTAATTAATTATCAGTAATGACATTGAATACACATGCATATCCTGCCGTGTCATCATCAGGGTATAACAGTACTGGGTGACACGTTACTCTTACAGACACTGATGCCTTTCCAAGTTTATATCAAGACCACTGTGTCTCCAGAGGCCTGTGATGGTTGCATAATCAAATGTTTGCACACCCAAATGTTTGCAGACTTTCTTCAGTGTTCCTATGTCTTGATGCTGACATACGTGGTCAGCATACACACCACTTGAACCCTGAAAATGCATATGAACACTGTAGTGGAAGGCATAAAGTCAGTAAGCTCAGCCAAAGATAAGGGATATCAAACAAAGTACAGGATAGACTACAGCATTTTCATTTTGAGTGTACACTATGCAAATAAAAGGAGTGAAAAAACATGATTGTAGTTCTTGGGTGGGGCAAAAATATGAAAAGTGGTTTAAAAACGATAAAGGTTATTAAAGAGTTAGTTGAACTGATACAGGAAGGAAAAGGCAAGAGTGATATTAGGGAATTGATTGAGACAGCTTTTGTGTGTGTGTGTGTGTGTGTGTGTAAAGGGATACAATTTGAAGAAACTGCACATACAAATTTAATAGGTAATATATGAAGAGTTTTAGATACCTGTGGCAAGGAATGGTGAAGAGTGCAAGCGGTAGCTTATCACATTGATAATGCTCTGTCGAACTGGCCAAAGATAAATCGGTTTCTTTGGTAAGAGGCCAGATGGGTTGCTGTGAGTTATCATATTCTGATTGTATATTTTATAAATATAGCCCAATTTTCTCCTTTGGTTTTTGTATTGTCCTGTTTTGAATTTGCATAGCTGCAAATATTTACTTTTTCATATAGCAGTGACTAGGATTTCTTCTATTTCAGGTGGAACAATGTGATGCTAGTGTAAGTTATGATACCCAGCTGCTGGTAGCTCACTTTTCCCCATTGGACTTGAAGATTGCAACATTCCTGGGTTCAAATTTATGCATGGGTCTCAACTTTAACAAAAATTCAGCTAATTTTGGAAACTTAGTCATTTCTCAGTTACTTCATCTGTGTCAGGTTTTGAGATTCAAAACCATAACCATAACGGTACTCATTGTTGACTGTGTGATGATTTTTTCTATGTAAAATCCCCATCATCAAAGTGTATTGTTTATTTGTGCATATTAGAATCACACGAGGTTTATCTCGGGCTGCTTGACCGCAGGACCTCATGTTATAAGAACTCATCATTGAAATGTGTTGTAATACTTTTACTTTGATTTTCATTTATTAATTGGTATCATTTGCACATTGTAAGGTCATTCCCATTATTTATCAACTGTAGCTAATTCCCCAACCCCAACTTGCAAGTATAAATGTTAGACATTTTTAAGAAAACTCCATAGACACCATTGGTTGACGACGTGGTTTAAGTGGTGTTTCTTGCCTTCCTACTAAGTCATAGTGAGGGACATTATGCCTCAACAATTGATATCTGCTCACCAAAGTGGAAGGAGTCGAAGAATGTCATGTTAATACAGCTTATCAGTAATATATGGAACTGGTAGTTAAGTGTTGTACAGTATATTGACTGCATGTCCTCTGTATCAGGGTTCACAACCCACAACTTCTACCATCAATCTAACATGGACAACATATTGTGAGGATTCGCCACAGTCTAAGCGTTGATTTTCTAGCTAACATGGTCATACATGGAACTGTGAGCATGTTATTCATTTTTGTTCACAATATGCCATCCTACAAAGTATAGTCACATCTTATGCTTGACCATGATTGGCCATGTGATAATAATGTATATTAACTATTTAAGTTTCTTTTTTATAAAGTAAGAAAAAATTTGTCACTTGTATATTTTTTTTTTATTTATATATATATACATATATATATACTTTTTTTTCAACTTTGAAAGGAGGCAAGGTTGAATTTGGGTAACCAGCTGGACAAAGGTAGCAGACAATAGTTTGTTGTTGATGCCACACAACGTTTGAATATCTTTTTGGACATGTTGCTTTGTGATTTATGCATTGTTTTAATTCAGTGGGAGAAGTTGTATAAACTTGTAATTGGTGCAAAAGTTAGTTCTGCTGCAACTCTGAATTCTAGTTTTTTGTTTTGTTGCCCCAAATCTAATCTAATAGCCTCTTGTGCCCTTTTTTTTCATCCTGGTACTTGATGATGCTAATGGCCAATTAACTATGTGCTGTAAGAATGAAAGTGCCCATCTGTGGTGTGCCGATCAAAAAAACTAACCAAAAAAACAAATAAAAAACCATTGCAGTCGTGTTTTTACCATCGGGATAATTTTTAAGAGCCCTCAGTACAGTATTGTATTAGATATGTAGTTATAATTTTCATCATATACAGTGCTATTTGAAGTATATAATTTTAGCAGCTTCTTGAGAGAAAAAAAAAAAGCATGCTCCTCTGGCTGAAGATGGTCAGATTGTAGTTCATGTTACCATGGCACGACCATTGCGAGGCATTTAATATACCACACAAGCAACTGTGAACCTTACCTGTTAAGTTTGAGCTTTATTTTCCTTTTATTGAAACTGTTATCCTTATTGATATGCTGTAAGGGTCAAACTTGATTGGCATGTCATATTTGCTCTGCTCAGTTGTGCCTGGGATTGTTCAGTCCTTGTGCTTGAGTTGTGTGTAGCATCCACTTGGGATAATTACCATTGTCAAGCCAGGCCCAACTGATCATTTTTGTGTGTACACTGAAAACTCCAAAGTCAGACAGCAATCTTGTACAGTTAAAGTACCTATTATAAATAATAAAATTATTAAATTAATAAATACGTTTTATTTATCTAGAAATGATTGTAGTTTGTCACTGTAAATAAAACAGGAGCTGGTCATTTTACAGTAATCTAAAGTGATATTTTGTAAAGTGAGGACATGGGACTAAAATGTATTCTTCACTAGTGCAATAACTGTTCTGGAAGCAGTAAAGATATTTTAAGATGCAGTTTTGACCATTATTTCTTATAAGAAAGTAAAGATTGTGTTTACACTGGCTCCAATACATTTTTTTTTTATTAACATTACTTTTGACAGTTCTTCCTTACAGCTGGCCAGTGACGTCTTATTGCACCATCTAATTTTTACGTTTGGTAAATCACATCAGAAACTATATTAAAAAAGTTTTTGGCATCTTAAATCTTAAGTGCTTTGACAGTAAGTACTGTAGAGGGTATTCTATTTATATATTTCTCACGATACCTGTTTTATGGTTTTGTAAAATGCATGTCGAGTGTAAGCAAGGAATGATGCAGCAGAATGTTTTTTTTCAGGTTTAATTACAAAAGTTTTCACAGGACAGCCTTTGACAACTCAAAACAGTTTTGTAATAATTAATAATGCACTGTACAGTATTGTTAAGGTTATCTTCTTGAGATGAGATCTTGAGGTTATCTTGATGATTTCGGGGCTTTAGTGTCCCCGCGGCCCGGTCCTCGACCAGGCCTCCACCCCCAGGAAGCAGCCCGTGACAGCTGACTAACACCCAGGTACCTATTTACTGCTAGGTAACAGGGGCATAGGGTGAAAGAAACTCTGCCCATTGTTTCTCGCCGGCGCCTGGGATCGAACCCAGGACCACAAGTCCAGCGTGCTGTCTGTTCGGCCGACCGGTAAAATTTTTTATTTCCTAATGTACATACATCTTGGAATCCCAAGTAACCAAGTATCATAGTATGATGTCATTTCTGTTCAACATTCTCCCCATTTGAAGCCATTATTTTTGTGTAGGTTTGATTTTTAATATGGTGTAATGAAAGCTGTGTTGGTATGAACTGCTAAAGGATTACATAAAGGACCAATTGCTACAACACTCGTTTTGTGTGATCAATCAAATATATTCTAATTTGATGTCAATTGTTCAGTACAATAAAAAGATAGATTAGCTGCATGCATTAGTTTGCTAAAGTTGTGGCCGGGTTCATGATAGGTGGACAAGTGTTGGTTGTGTGGCAAGTGTTGCTTGATGCAGAGTGGTGGTGGTGTGCTCATGAAGCCTTCATAAACATTTAATGTGTTTACTCAGAAAAAAGGCCTTAAATGTAGTATTGGTGACAAAATTATTTAGAACTGATTATTCAATGCTACAAATTATCACAGGAAAATTCAAAGTAATCATGCTAGATTGTAAAGTTATTTTCTATCTAAGGAAGTCCATAGTAGTTTAGCCTTGTGATCTGGCTGAGGGATATCATGGTGGTTGTGTTATCTTTTACTTTACAGACACTGCAAAAGAATCATTAAAAAAGAAAATGTTCATACAAAACTGAGTATGAAACAATTATCCTAGCACATGCATGCACCAAGCTAGAGTCCCAAACTGCATTCAGCCTTACTGCTCACATGTGAGGGTCATTTTTTGGCCTTCACTAACCTGTCAGTCATACACATTCTGCTTCTTCTCTAAGATAAGTGCTGGCCATCTTTTTAACTCCATTCTGTGGGGATTTTTTCTCTATTGTATCATTTCTAGTTTTTGGGATTTTGCTTCATGAACAGGTTTTGACATCACACTGTTGAGTGAACTTGGTTTTACCTGCACTTGGGATTACATGTGCCTAAGGTTTTTCCTCCCTAGGTGCTCCTTTAGCATTGACCCAGCATGCCCCGAGTTACCTGCTCTGGTGTTTGAGAGTTCTTCCCCAAGAGGCCAGGCCACGGGTGGAGAGCCTGCCCCCTGGGATAGTACACAAGTCTTTGACTCATCTGCAAAACCTTGTAGTTGGGGGCATTCTGTTTTCGTTTGTCAGATGCACTGGGGGGGGGCCTACGGCATAGGTTTATACAGCATACCACAGGTATGCTGTATAAAGCTCCATGATGGCCTGGATGTTCTTGTTTCAGTCCTCGGTATGGCCATCTTGCTGCCTGCAGTTCTGGCTTCAGCAGCGCTGCCCAAGTTGTTTCCTATTCCCTACCTCCTTTGGGAGGCAGTGCAGGCTCTTCTTTTTACTTGGCCCATGTGTGCTGGCCTAGTCTTTAGATTTGGGCTGATCCTTAACCCTTTTTTCTGCCTCTGCTCTTTTCACCTCTCCTAACTGAGAAAACCATTTCTACTGTTATTTCAGCTGCAGTGACTGCTTTTTGTCCCTACAGGTATTTTTGCAGGTGGGTTCAGGCTTCTCTAGACAAAGGCAGACTGGTAGGGCTGGAGCCTCTCACCTGCTGTTGGTTGGGGTAGGCTTCTGATGGAATCTGATTCCTGGGCTTTTGCCTCTTCTGGCTGGTTCCTTTTCTGCTCAATGCCACAATTATTTATGGAAAGGTGGCTCTGCTTGTTGGTCTTTGTGCCGGCACTTTTGCAGTTCACTTTGATGGGGCTGTGTGGGAGACGTCTGACCCTATTTGCCAGTTTCTGGTCCCACGATCTGTGGGTTTTCCGAGTTCTTTCCCAAGGTCACAGGTGGAGCTGCTTCCCCTACATTGCATCTTTGTGGGTCACGTTTCTAGTCATGGCACCATAGTCATAGTTAGACTTGGGTATGGTATAATTACTACTTGCCTTTGGTGGGTGTCCTGGTTGTCCCCGATTCCCAAGTGGGACTGTGGACTTGGTCATAACCGAAAGATCGAAATGTACCCCATCTTCATTCCCCGTCCTTCAAGAATTCTTCTGTCAATTTTGTAGATTCCTGTATTTTGCATGTAGTGGACTTTGTTGATTCCAGATGTCTATATTTTGTATATAGTGAAAATATCAACTCGCTCTCTTCTAGGTTTGTTTGTATAACGCCTTAAGAGCTACGAAGAGAGGCTAGTCTCTGTTCTTAAAACCATTTTATTTCAAGTCTTTCCGCCTTTTCCCAGTTTGTTGATGTGCTTCTTGAGATACGGGCACGATATACAGCCACTGCATGTTCCAATTTTGGTCTCTCAAAGGTCATGAAAAATTTCTTTAACATTTTCCCATCCGTGTATTTAAGAGAGATTTTAATGTTGGAAAGTGGAGAATGTGCTCCTCACACAGTATTCATGTGGTCCACAGGACATGGTTCTCTATCCAAATCCACTGCCTTGCTCTTTTAAAATCATAATTCTTAAAGCTTTTTCTTATAATTTGTAGGTTGTGTGTGGCCTATTCTACTTTCCATGATGTGAATAAATTTCACATTAAATTCCATTTGCAAAGTGTTACTCCATACACTTTTGTCCAGGTCTTCTGGGAGGGAATAACAATCGTCTAAGTTTCTTATCGTCTGTATAGTATCTGCATCAACAGTAAACTGTTCATAGACTACTGTATACCTTCTGGTAGATCGTTCTATAGACAATGACCATTACTGGTGCAAGAACTGAACCCTGTACTACTTCACTGGTAACATTTCTCTAGTCTGATACATTGTCACTAAATACCCTTTGTTTATTGTATATTATGGGGAGAGGGGATGCATTTGACAAACCTCTGGCTTCCTGGCCCTGCCAAGACCACTAAATATGTTGAAATTGAAATAAGTTCATTGAGGTAAAAGAGACACAAAGGGATGAGGTAGCTCAAGCTATTTTCACCGTGTTACTAAATATGTTGGCCCTGGGATAAATGTATATAGTGTATATATTTCACCACATTTTTAATAGGAAGTTAAAGTGTTTTGAAAAAAGCATAATTTTATTAAATTGTCTTGCTAAAATATTTTTTCTTGCCAGATAATGAAAATCAAGCAAATGTAACTTCATACTAGACCAAAAATGTTAATTTTTTATACTATATTAATTCAATTAAATTTCAGGTGAAAAAATACAAAAAGAAGATCCTTAGTTTTTTTAATACAGTACTGTACTGTACTGTATATACAATATTAAAAAAAATATGCAATTACAGAGCCTCACTACTCTACGAAGTGTTACCGTACTGCTCGCTCTTCTCAAGAGGCATGTGGCACAGCTGCAGTAATATGGTGTAATGAATGGGCCGACTGTCCACTCTGTTCTGTCATTGACAGATTGTACCATACCTTGAGATGGTTTCGGGGCTTAGCGTCCCCAGCGGCCCGGTCCTCGACTATGTAGCAGCTTGCTGGCTATATACTGTACTGCAATACGTTTTGAAAGCTTAGTAAATATTAAAAATTATCACTATAGCCCACCATAATAAAACTGCATAAATTCAATTTGTTCAGTGAACGCTTTCTTGCCCATAATATTGAAGTCTTCTCTAAACATATTAAGGTCATAAAGCATTATTTCACAATATCTTGTACAGCATTAAAACAATTTTGTGGATTTTGATTGCAATTGACTAAAAAATGTTCTACAAAGGATTTCAATAAAAATACCTATATTGAAGAATTTTAAATTATTAATAAACTAAATACACTATATAAACACTACCCATCAAATGGCCCAGCTGCCAACAGCACATTTCTTCTGGTAAAGTGTGTTGCAAGAACTGGAGTATTTTTTGTTGGAAATGTGCCGAGAAGAAGAGATTCACTGCATCGTTTTATATCTGGATTGTTGGACACATTTATGTCATCTTCATGATTATCTTCAAGAACGCGACTGAAATCCCACAGCTTGACACAATTGTCCATGCCACCTGTTAAAAATGTTAAAACATTTTACTCGAAAAGTAGCCAATTCCTGCTAGTAAGCAGGTCTTGTTTTAGCACAATCAGTTTCGTATTGAATTACCAATTGTATATTCCAAATACCAACTAATTTTGCACATTTCTTATGCACCAACTCTTACAACTAATATAGCTTCAAAATATTAATTTTTGTGCAAAAGACTGGGATATTACCACAAAGTCCCAAGTACTCTTGAAAATACACTATTATGGGAAAAATAAATAAGGTACCCTTTAAGCCAAGTTTCTTTTATTTGGCGAGTTTATCCATTTGTATTTGTCTGGAACGAGCTGCACCTTTCAAATATTGGCCGTCGGGTGCAATGCTTCTCAACCCTTTTGCTCTGTCACATAAACGTTTATAGCTGGGAACAGATTCAGACTTTACTACATCCTCTAACTGGAAGAGTATGTAGCACCATCAGTGTTGCTAGATACTCAAAAGGCACTAAAAACTTGGGATGCCAATACAAGAACAAAAGGACAAGGCAAGCAACATAAATGGTATCATATTCACCAAGGATTTTACTGAGGAACAAATGACATTGAGGGTACATTAGGATACCAAGACTATTAAAAATCGGGACAAGAAAGTCAGTTGAATGACCAAGTGGGACAATGCAGTTAAGACAATAATGAGAAGGGCATTAGGTGCCCACAAGTCGAGGGTGTATGGCTAACACTATGAGCCCTGTGTACCAGCCGGTGTCTGGAATCTTACGAGATACTAACAAGCGTCACATGTAGGGTGGCACACCCACTTTTTCCCCATGATATAACAGTGGGCCCGGTACAGTGGTTAACTACAACTAAGACTCGCCTTGTGCGCTTGTTCATGTAAAGAAAATTTGCCCAAATAGCCTGCAAAGGAAATTCAACCCAGAACTTTTTGCCTGTGACCTAAAATATTATACAGTACCACTTTTGCAAATATAGGTGCTGCGTAAAATTTATCTGAAGGCCACCAATTCTCTAGTGACCTCAATGTGGGACACAAAGCTAGAAGCTTTACGTTTCAAATTACACGATTCCTTATTTTGAACGTACTAAGCCTTTACATATAATAAAGTACTGTACTGTACTTTCAAATTAGAGCAATAAAAGATAAACTTACCCGAGGCAAGAATATTGCAATCTCTTGAGAATGCTATGGTATAGACTGTTGATGTGTGTGATGCCATCTCTGCAATAAGGTGGCCATGAGCCAAGTCCCATACCAAAACCCGCTTGTCTCCGCCAGCAGATGCCAAGAAACGCCCACACGGAGAAAATGCCAAGGTATCAATTACATCCTGAACAAAAACGGGGAAAAGTATAAACATTTTTTAAGACATTAAGAATAAATAAAGTAAATAAATCATATTGCATAAAAATAATAATACAAAAATAGGGGTGGTAGAAGAAAATACTCAAGTGTTCGGTGAAAATCCACAAGGTTACATGTATATACATACATAGATATATACACACACACACACACACACACACACACACACACACACACACACACAGTGTACAGTACTTAAATTTTAAGATGGTAAATGATACTTTAATATGTATTCCAGATTACTGCAAATCCAAAGTATCCTGCCTTACTGGTTCAACCTTCCTGAGGATATGATGACAGCAATTCTTTGGGAAAGGGGGAATCATTTGCCAAGAATCATATTATGTACAATCTAAATTTAAACATTTTGCATCTCACTGTATATTCCCATTTCTAAAAATTATTGGTTATGAATGTCACTTACCTTATGACCGGTCAAAACTCTTGTACAATTTCCATTTAAACAATCCCAAACTCGAATACTGCGATCACTGGACCCAGACGCTACATAATTGCTATTTGGGTGGAACTGAACAACCTGTTGAAAAAACAGTTTTCAAACAAATTATAAACAGTATGGGAGAAAATGCTGCTCCTATGCAAATTATCCCTCCACACTAGAGAGATAGTCATTTCACAACTCTAAAAAGCTTTCATCTGTTCAAATCAAATTTTCATCCAGTTTACAGATAGTTTCAACAATTGTACATATTTCACAATACTGTGCAAGGAGATAAAAGCTTCACCAAGACATCAGGCGAGAGTCAAGAGTAAGCGTTCCTAAAGCTTCATTGTCAAAGTTAAAATTGACAAATTGAACAAGTAAACTTTTATGAACCCTATTGCTACAAAATGCAGAAAAAAAAATATATAACAATCAACTTATATTTCATTATATATACTGCCAAGAGCAATTTCTTTGTTTGCAGCACATTCTGCCAGCCTAAATAGCAACCAAAGTTGTAATTTTCAACAAAATCTTGTCTAGATCAAACAAAAATTTACAGATTATATTAATTTCTGCTAATAATTTAACAATTAATTGCTTAATCAACTCACATCGACGTCCGAGAAATGTCCCGCAAATATTCTTAGAGGCTGATGGTGATCTGTTGCCCATAATCTACCTGTTCGATCATGTCCACCAGAGGCAAAGTAGTAACCATGAGGTGAGAATCGTACATCCCATACAGCAAAGACATGTCCTTTGTACACAACTAGACACGTCCACGTTTGCATACTCCATAAACGGACTGAAAATTTTACATACAGTACAGTATAAACATATAATGCAACAAAACTCGTTACAAACAAATTTTCATGAAGAAGCAGAAAATATCACGGAAAAGCAAAGCAAAAAAAAAATAGAAAAACTACATAAATATAGAGTACTGTATATTACTTTACTTTTTACAAGTACAGTACTTTATTAGTAAATTATTATAGACTCCAAGATCCTGATTGTATCATTAAAGACCTAATCTAAAATGGCATGATTTGAAATTTTAAACTTCACCCATTTTTTGTTTACTACCTGTATTAATCATAAAATGTTATTTATTTTTCACGTCAAACTCAAAATAATATTGAACCTTTGATTTTTTTTAACTGTGCTTAACCCTTAAACTACGCATGGCATACATATTCGACAGAACCTGAGAGCACCATAAATTAAATTTCTCAAACTTGCTAAAATGATTTACAATTTTTTGTGCATAATCTACTAGCAAATCCTGCAACTTTGTCTAAATGATCCCAAACGTTACTTGAAAAATAAAAATAAAAAATACCCTGCAATTACAAAACTGAATATTGAAAACTTTAGATCTTCAAATCAGCTGCAAAAATATAAAATATCACCAATTGTTCATTTGGTGTTATTATGCTCCCAGAATAGCATATGATCTTCATTTTCATAGATTTAGAATACAGGTTTTCAGTTTAATTTACCGTAAAAAAAATTGTCAATGTGCCATTTGAAATGTGCGTCAAATTTAGAAAAAAAAAAAAAATGTAAAACTCAACGTTTAGGGTTTATGAAAAATCCATTTTAAGAGGATTGTAGCTGTGCACACTACATATAAAAATGGCGAGAATCGGCCAGAAACTGGATTTTTTTAAGCCGACTCAAAGTTGAAACTCTAGTTTTAGAGATAATTGAAGTTGAAGTTATTGACAATGAATTAGGTAGTTTTAATTCATTAATTTACTTGTATGTTTTAAAAAAACATTGTTTGGCATTCATTGAAATGAAGTCAAGAAAAAATATCCCCCCCCCCCAACAGGCGTCCAACAGCCTGGTTGATCAGTCCAGCAACCAGGAGGCCTGGTCGACGACCGGGCCGCGGGGACGCTAAGCCCCGGAAGCACCTCAAGGTAACCTCAAGGTAACCCCCCTTGGATTATAACATCCACCAAAGGTGGATGTTATCATCCATTAACAAAGGTGGATGATAACATCCACCTTTGTTCCAGAAATATTTTTAATGCTTGCTGAGAGGGTATTTAACAGCCAGGAACCCATGATATTCAGACGGTGCTCTTTGATAAGTGACCCAGTATGCACTACATCTGCATAGAACTGAGGGGAGGGGGGGGAAGACACCGGGTGATGGTAAGCTGCCTTCCCCCATCCTCCCCCGAAATGAGCAAGGTAGGTGGGGGTGAACGTGTCTGCACTAGTTTTGAGCGATTTCAATTCTTTGTTTACATAACTGGATATCTTTCTGTGGGTTTTGAGACTTGTCACTATTGAAGCCAGTAGTGGTTTATTTTGACTCGCTGACTTTCTCATTGCCTTTCCAGTGAGGAGGCAAAATTAAATTTTACTGCTCCCTGTTCCTTTGTGAGGGGCCTGGTTATGGTGCTGGTCTCTGGTAGGTCTATTTAACTCATTGGCTGATGTGACCAAGTAGATGGTACTATGTCAGTATATTGTAGCTTTAGGGAACCACAAGGGGCTTTCCCC
The DNA here is from genome assembly GCF_040958095.1 of Procambarus clarkii. Classification (NCBI taxonomy): domain Eukaryota; kingdom Metazoa; phylum Arthropoda; class Malacostraca; order Decapoda; family Cambaridae; genus Procambarus; species Procambarus clarkii. The sequence continues at coordinate 5,202,016 of NC_091213.1, forward strand.
AGAAAACTTACTTGTGCCATCTTCTCCACCTGTGAGAAGCAAGTTACGGTCAGGACTGAAGCAGCAGGCATATATTGGTCCAGAATGTCCAAGTAGAGTACGAACTGGTTCTGCTGTTCTATCGTCCATCATACGCACCAAAACATCATCTGAAAGGGTAATTAACTTCTTTTGTCATGCCTTGACTACACTAACCTTGATATATAAACAAGATACATTTTAGATAAATTAAAAACGTGAATTTTTTTAGTTGTGTTTGTAATAAGAGACAACATTGATAAATTGGGTGTGTCAGGTATAAATGGGAAATATAGATTTCTTAGAGGTTGTGTGTTAGGAAAGTGGCCCATTTCTGTCACTTTCATTGTCATCTTATTCGCCAAGACATACGGTATATATGGTGGCAAAGGGTAGGCGATGAAATGTAAAGAGAAAAAAAAAAAGTGTTAATAAAAGATGTAAAAACAGTGCAAAAAATATGCAAGATATGATAGGAATGTTTGTCGGGTTGAGGTCGGTGTTTCGATCCGAGAAAGTACACAATGTGTCAGCGTGAGGAAGTTAAGAGACAACAGAAAGTGTAAAAGTTTTAAGAAAGATTACGTAAACTATAAGATAATATTAGGGAAAATTTGAATTTAAGTGCAAAATGGTTACATATTAGAGACAAGATAATTAAAACTGTAGAACACCTGTGTGGTGTTTAAGTTGGTGAAAAAGGGAAGAAAAAGCAAAGCTATATTTTTCAATGAAAATAGACGATTGAAAATATGAGAGTTAAATGGAAAAGTTTACTGCAGAAAGATGCACCAAGTGATGTGAAACAGGATTATAATAATTCACAAAAGATTGGTAGAAAGTTGAGCAAAGACAAAAATAAAAGCAATACAAAATCTATTATACAAAATAGATTTTTTTTTTACAGAAAGGCTGAAGACAGTCACATTAAGAGAAAAGAGGAGGTAAATATTAGTAGAGTGAAGTTATAGAGGTCGATTTTTGACGTGCATGGCCTAACCAAAAAGCAAAGTGAATAAGAGTGTGTTCCAAATGGTGAAAAGGTAATGGTAATATCATTTTGGTATGAATGGAGTTGGTGGAAAAAGGCCAGCAAAACAGTGGAGGGTAAATAGGGAAATAAGCACCAAATTAAATGCCTTTTTAATTTTTTTGTTATAAGGGTCTCTTAGTTCAGTAGTTCCCCATCTCCACTCTGCTCCCGTCTTCCTTTGGGTCAAGGGGTTAGGCACGGTTCCGACGGTAGACTACCTGGAACCCTATACAACCTGTGCGCATCACAGGTAGGGGGTTAACCCAGAAGCAACAATCATTTGCCTCGTTGCCTACAGACCACCTGATTTTCTTGACGCAGTTGCTTCTAAAGTAATTTTTATTTCTGTTTTTGGATTATATCTGGATCTCCAAAGTTACCATATCATTTAAGAGTGTCACCTTCTGGTCCTGATTTGCAGTAAACAAGGGTCGGTCTAGAGACCTGGTGCATGTACCCAAATTATTATTGGGCCAGCACTTGGCTTGTGTAGCTACTGACATAGCTCTCCCATAAATATACATGTTTTCAAGTGGTATGGGTCTATACAACAAGTCATTCCAAACTTTCCAAAAGTATAAAACATGTAAATGTCTTTTTATCTAGAAAGTACAGTTTAGGTGTTGTGCCGAGGCTTAGGCTAAACTAAAGTGAAATGACAAGAAAATTACAGTACAAATTTTAAAATTGTTATTAATAACTACAGCAAAGTAAAATTAAACAAACGTGTCCAGAAAGTCATACCAGCATCCTTGTCAATGTCATTCAACTGCTCTGCAGATTTCATACAGCGCAATTTACTAGGCGTGATGCTTTGCACTCGCACTTGTGAGTCTGATGTACAGTATGCTAGGAGACTGGAGTCGTCAGATATGTCTACAGCTGTAATGCTGGAACAAAAACACCAGTTACCGGTAAATATAAAAAAATCCACTATCATGATACAGGAACATATACAATAAAGGGAAAATTATTATGTTTAAATAAAAGGGGAAAGGGGGGTTAAAAAAAAAAGTATTGTACAGGTACACTGTAAATGAAATGACATTTGAATATATTTCATTTACAGTACTGTACAGTATACTGTAAATGAAACACATTTTCCAAGCAAGATATTTGGTTGCTCCATTAGGCAATGCCTTGGTGGTCTGTTGCCCAATCAGAGCATGATCGACATTCTGCACCGGAGCAACGGGCCTCTTTTCAAAATGCTCCCGTCATGTCATACTAGTGCAAGAGAGACCTGAAAATATTCAGAATGACCTCTAAAAAGTTTATTTGCATACAAAACTTGAGCCATTCCAAGCTACTGGGCATGACAGGGACCGCTAATCAGCACTCATTATTACGTTGGCCAGCCAGGCTCCTTCACCTGACCACCCTCACATACATACCACCATGCATACCACCATGAAATAAAAAAAATTATGACTGTTCACCTCACATTTTATGTGACAAGAATCCCTTCCAAAGCACAGGGAAAGTAGGGAAATAAATTCATATGTACAAATTCATGTATGCAGATATTAGTTATTTTAGCAGAGTGAGAGAGCTATACAGTATATTCATTACATTTGTTATATACGTGTACAAGACAACTGAAATCTAATTGTGGACAAAGGTAAAAGTTAAGGTGATAAAGAACAAAATTATGTGAGAAATAAATGTGAAGGGAGCATGCTGCCAATGGTCAAACTGTTCAAATACAGTACCTGGGATGCACAAATGCTAAAATGAAAATTTCTGCTTTTAAAGTTCATAGTAGTCTCAGTCATTGAAAAAAGGTGGCTAGTGCAATGATAGCTTTGGTTAGGTAAAAAATCAAGGAAATACATCCATCAAGATATGTATAAAAGAGTGGTACTGTAGTCTCAATTCATCTGTATAGATGCAAGATGATGATGATGTGATATGAGCATGAAAAAATGAGTTAGAGCAGAAGAAATTAATAACATAAGAAGCCTGAAGTGGAATGTTTAATGTTTCTTAATGAAAAAAAATGTTTTTTCTGTTGACCTAACTGAAGAATGTTAGGTAAACAGTCAGGAAATGATGTTTATTTCAGTGCACTTCCACCCTGATGGTTGTCAAAGGGTGATAGTAGCCAGGCTGGCCAACTAACAAGAGAGGTGCTTGCCAGTCCCAGTCATGCAAAGTTAAGTTTTCAAGGGCTCAGTTTATATAAATGAACCATCTACACATCAGTTCCAGTTGGCTAGAGTATTCTCCAATGTATGACCCAACACACATTTGTATAGATCCCTATGTTACGGACTCTTCACCTTCGTCAGAGTGTAGAGTGGCAGTTTCAGCACCATCTTTGAGTCTGCACTCAAACTCCCCTGGAATTGGACGCTACGTAGACAACGCTATCTATTGGTGGTGGCGTGACAGCGGCAAATGGCTCCAGTTTCTTGCCTTGGCCAGCCAGAGAGGTCATTGTGGATGATCTCTGGTGAGGTGGCAGATCAAGATCTGCGCCACCTAGGTTGTGTTACGTGCATAATGTCAACTCCCTAATGAGTAAGTGTTACCTCCTGGTTTCCACAGTGTACTGTCCATTTAACTGATGATGTTTCATGTCCACAGAGGTGATGTGTGGAGGAAGTTGTAGTGAGGAAGGCAGTTTACCTTGGGCAGTCCACATTCTCTCGACTTGGTCCTGGAAGACGACTAAGTACGCCGCTGCCTATCTGAGGCATTGTGTCATCTGCCGATTGCGTAGTTTTGTAAGAGATCGGCGTACCCCGGGATCGGCTTAGAGAAACGGACGACAATGAGGTGCCTGTTGAGAAGTGCTGCTAGCCGGTCACTAGAAGCTGCTGCCAGGGATTCACTACCCCTTTATCGGTTTTGTGACTGGTCCATGTAAAAGGTGAACTCACCAGTGTTACCCAGTACAGTTGGATAAGGTATTGGGCAATGAAGGAAACACTGGGGTTGGCGAACACTGCATGTGAGCGCCCGGTGTCCCGAGTGATCGAGATACCGAGGTACACAAGTGTAGTAATAATATATTTATTATAGTTTAAGGGTTAAGTGTAAATATATTTGTGAAGGGAACAGTGTTTTGTTCATCCCCCCCCCATTCTTTATTCATTGCACTATACTGTATAGCCAAATCTTGAAAGCGCACTACCGACTTGGGGTCGGATACTACAAACAAGGTTCATCCGTCAAGAACCCGGTTACTGGTCCATAGTGACCGTAACACTCTATTACGTTGGTGCAGTGTGTCAACCTCCTCTGGCTGCACATTCTTGTCCATGGGAACAGCAAGACCTTCATTAACAGAGCATCAAATGGTATACTTTAGAATATACATTTTCAGAAGGCAAAAACTTGACCTATGGTCCATCATATTCAAGGCCTACTCTCTCCTTCCATCCCTTTATTAAAAGAATAAGAATTAGAATCCAAAAACTTCTCAATTCCAAAAGGTACGTGTGAATTAAACTAACTTTTACCACAACTGGTCAATTTTTGGGTTGATCTTCAGAATGCAATGAGTGCATTTGGGTCTTTTATATCATGGATCAAATCCTGCATTACTCTGAAAATGTATTTGTCATTTCCTGACACTGCAAACTTCAGTGTGTCAGCACCTTCCCTATTTTAAAGCATCATACAGATTCACATACAAAACTACTTATATGGAACCCACTTTTCAAGTAAACCTGCATCAAATTATGTTGAAAATGAAGTAACATTCTTCTACGAAATTTGGTACAGTAATGATAAATTGTCAAAAGTAGTGTAATAAGTATCAGCTAGTCTAATACTGGATGTCTAGACAGTCCTCCCATCTTTGATATTTACTCAACTCTAAGATTTTTTTTTTTTTTTTTTAAGGCAAGAAGCTCACTACTCCCAGTGCTTGTGCTCGTTCATTTTCTGCATATACTAAAATTAATACGTATGAATAATACACTAGTAAATGGCAAGCCAGTACATAATAAATACTGTAGAATAGTGAAAATGGTTTTTACATTATATCATTTTCTATTCTTAGATCACTTGTACTGTAGAGAATAAACATGAGGAAACCACTTACTTCCCTGTCGCATTCAAGAAGGTGTAGAAGCATATTGAGGGAAGAGTGTCCTTACTTAACGTCACTCTCTTCAGAGCATCTCTGAATGCTTTGGCCTTTTCCACAAAATCAATTTCACGTCTGAAATAATGCAAGTAATTTAAATAAATATTAAGATATTTCAATGTACCTCAATTACAGTTTCCTTAAGATCACTGTAAGTAAACCAATCTCCTGCAGCAAAACCCAGAACATTTGAAAATGAAATATGCATAATAATCAGAGAATAAGTTACAATAATGTGACCAAAAATTAATAACCCACACATGAGATGAAAGGGACATTTTGGTCTGAACCCTTATCAAGTGATGTGATTTAATAAGGATCCAGGATGAACCGAAAAGCCGTCACTTTAATTTCGTCACACTATCGTGTGTTAGGTTATGTTCAACATTTGAAATCAAATAGACATTGACGAAAAATTAACCGAGGAATTTGTTTTTGTAATGATGCGAGGTCTTACAGTTCTGGCAATGGTATTCTATTGGTAGGTGGAGCATTAGGATCATTCTTCTTGCTCTTTTGAAGTGCATCTTTTTTGGGTTTTTTCTTCTTTGGTTTGTCCCCTTCTTCTTCTCCCTCCTCCTCCTCCATATGAAGGCTGGGCAGCTCTGGCTCCTTCAGTAGTCCATAGTATAATTTGGATTTGTTAACTGCAAGAAAATTATAACAATGCAATGACACTAGATATTTATGCACAATTATCCAAAACTGAAAGAACATTAGCATGAAACTGATAAGGATCAATCGTGCACAGCTTGCTAGATACATATAAAATCTCATGACAATTTTAAACAAAACTTGAGAGTTTAATGATAAAATTAAACTGCTTAGTAACATACCCAGTAATATATATAGTGTACATATACTCACCTAGTTGTGCTTGCGGGGGTTGAGCTTTTGCTCTTTGGTCCAGCCTCTCGACTGTCAATCAACTGGTGCACAGATTCTGGAGCCTATTAGGCTCTATTAAATCTACATTTGAAACTGTGGAGTCTGCTTCCACGACATTACTGCCTAATGGTTTCCATTTGTTAACTACTCTATGTGTGCATAATAAGTGCAATGTGTGTGTGTATATCAGGTTAAATAGGACAATATTACCAGGTTGTACCATACACTACTTCCAGAATAAATAAATGTATTTGGCTCAGGTAAGGTAAGAAAATTACAGTACAGTACCAATATTTGCATGAATCACTTTAATAATTGTACATACCATTATTCTCCCTACCTCAAAAAGAGCAGGAAATGATAAGAGGAATAGATGGCCCAGCCCATGATAATGTACAATGGAAAAAGTGCCTCTGCCTTATCAATGTCAATTTGTCAGACAGAACAAGATTACAATGTACTAACCTTGTTTAGGCACTTCCCCCTCTTGTGCTCCTGCAGTTGCCAGAACTTGAGCGCGACTTCGAGGAACACCTTCATACACATCCAAGTACAGTCTATCGTGAATTATCCGAGGCACTGGCCCTCCACCATATTCTGTTAGATACCGCTTCAAGTGTGAATATGTATCCCGGGACATCCTTACTGTAAACTGACTTGACCTGGAAATGTCAGAATTAGAACAGTTAATATATAAAAAAACACCCAAGTAATAAAGTAGAGCAGAAGCCTACTTAATGCCTACATGGTACAGCTATTCAAAGGAATATACTACAGCAAGGTAGTATTGTATGCATGTCTAAACCTAGATGAATAAAAATGAAAAAGTGCACATAGCTATTCAAGGACTCTCTTCCCATTATATATATATTTTTTTTTCATGCATTGCTTCTTTATAATTTCAGAATCAAGATAACTTTTCTCACCAACAGTTTTAAAACAGTTTCTGCATTTTATATACAGCATGAACTAGTGAAAACCAAATAATGTTAAAATTACAATTTATTTACCACAAATAAAAAGTAAATTAGACCTAGTAAAGAAAAGACAAAACAGACAATTGATATCCATGTTGAATTTCAAACAGTAGCCTACCTTCATTTGTTTATAGATAATATAGCACAAGACTAATGAAATCAGTGGACACTGGAGAAATTACAAGCTGCAGACCAGAGGAGCTATTAAGCAAACATTTATAACAAGTACTGTATTTTCCTAAACACTACCAAATGCTCTTATTAATGCAAGTTAATAGCAATATCATTGATATTAACCACAATGTAAAGATTTTTTTTATTTAAATGAAAAAAAATCCTATTTTATTAATACAGTATTATGCACATACTTCTACTACTAAGTTGTTAAGGGCCAAGAAGTGTTAAAGAAAATTTACTATGATTTAGCACATTTGTTTAGTTAACTTTTTTAAATAGGCAACCATAGTTTATCTATAGTTCAACTTTATTCACTTTGAATTGGCAAGATAGATAAAACTTTACTTCGTAGTACCACAGTATCACATTATTCAACACTTGTGCATACATTACTTACATCTACAAATTCATATCACACTGGCCCATGATAATAACAAAACACCTCAAAATTAAGGACAAATCTGGTGGTAATAAATGTGTCAAAACTGCGTCAAGGCCACTGGAGAGTGACTCGGGTAAATTCAGGTAATCAAGTCCAGCGAGTGCTTGAAGTCCACACAAGCACTTCATCTTTATTGATCTGATGCCTTATTTACTTTATCAACTTATAATGCAACAGAGTGACCCCTCCCCCCAGACAAAACATTAAGACGCGATAAAGAAATGGACGATAAACCCAACATTTGGCTCACCTAAAATTATCCATAATCTGATATCCTGTCATGTGGTCCCTCAATGTTACCAGAGACAGCTTGTGGACATCCTCACGATAGCAGTCTTCTTGCCTATTACCCATCTTCTCCAAGAATGATTTGGCCACCTTTTCATGGCCATTATACACAAGTTCTAAATACATATGTACAAACACTGGGTACAAAACCAGGGAGACTTCATGCTGAAATAAGGAGAAATTAGTGGATTATTTAATGTATGAAAGTAGACTATATTCAGTTCAAACAATATACAGTACAGTATATTTATCTTACATATTTGAATTACATATTTATTTGCCCTATGACAATATTTGTCATAGGGCAAATATTTTTTCCTATATTTTCTTTGTCTTTAGCCATCACCATTCTTTTTCCTCCGATTGTGGCAGCTTGTTGCTGGAGGGGCCCCCTTTGGTTTTTAAGTCTCTGTCTGTTCAGCCAAGGTTGTATCTCCTTGGGTACTAGATTCTCCTCCCCTCTTCCCCAATATGCCCTATTTTTTGTTAGTGCTCTATGGTGAGATCACAAGGAGAGAAATTGCAGGAAGCCCTACCAGAAATCCAGCATTAGATGTAATAAAACTTTTTCTGGTGGGTCCCCTCTGTCTCTCTCTATCCCTGCCCTTTCCTTCAGGGATCATCTTTGGGCGGCACATGTCCAAGACGGTCAGCCGCCTGAAGCCCTGGGTTGCCATCTAGTGGGTGGGGGTTTAGTAACTAGTATTTTCTTCGGGTTGCCAATGTTTCTCAGTGCAGTTGCTTGTTTTAGGGGTGCTACCTCTCTGGTGATTTTCCTCTTGGCCTGGGTTTAATGAGAAACATTAGGTTTCTCATTAATTGCTAAAAGGGGTGCTACCTTTCTGGTGATTTTCCTCTTGGCCTGGGTTGGTATAGTATCCCCAGACTCCCTCATCTCATGACAATGGCCTGGTGGGAAACATTAGGTTTGAAGCTAACAAGGTGGGTAGCTAGGGAAAAGCCAAAAGATATACCACCACCACCAAACACAGGCTCATTACATTATTACACTCAATGCTGGATTTTTTTAGTCCATTTTTTAGTAAAAAATACAATCCAATTAACCTAAAATGGGGGTATATGCACTCACGACATGTTATCTTAAATACCACCTATAATTATAAACTGCCAAATTCTTTTACATTACAATATCAGATACAGGAAGCCAGTTAAGCTTATCAATATACCCTACATCAGCAGTTGACCTCCAAACAGCAACACACAACAGCTGCCTAATTCCTGGATATTTATTTTCTGCATGGTGAGGACATTCATGCAAGGAAACAGTGTTGCTATGCAACTGCAACACAGTAACATTAGGATTTATCATTACATACCTTATATGCATCCAAGCTCTTTTCAATAAATGATTGAAGACTCTTGTATGCATCTTCATACTCCGCTGGGTCTCCCTCACTCTTATATGCCGAAAGCACACTAGACACTTCAGCATCACCACCAATACCCTGCTTGGAGTCTTCTACAGTTTCAAAAAAATTTGCCTCCTGCCTCACAAGTTCTTCTGCTCTCTGTTGCAAGACAAGATATGTAGATAAGACAAGATAAGATATGTAGATAAAATAGTTACAGTACTTAAGAAAAGTTAAGACAACTTTTCCTTCCTCATAATTTTGTTAAAGACAGTGCTATTCATTAGTGAACATGTGTGATCATATATACAGTATATATATTATGATTTTGATTTGTAATAAGGTTTTCATTAACTTGTAACAGACAGATATATATAATATACATGCACACACATATTGCTGAATATGGTGGACGTGTCAACTGGAAAGTATAAGTTACAGGCGAGTGCTAATATTTTGACTCCTACCTTGAAATTATTCTTTTTCAAAAATTGTAAAACGGCCACTAATGTATTTCTGTCGACGTGGACAGCATGGTTGACCATGGTGTCTGGAGTTAGGTCAGGAAGGGGTTGCTGGTGAGCAACAGCGGGTATGACAGTAGTCATATTGTGCTGAGGGAGGGTCTGGACGCCTGCCGTCGCCACCCCTACAGTGTTCACCATGTTCACCATGGTGTGTTCAGTGTTGTTCATCACGGCCTGGTGCGTCGTCAGCTGCTGACCCGTCTGTAAATCCACCCCAGCCAACCCATTGATGATGGTTGGGTTGGCTGGGGTCAAGCTAGCGTAAGTTGGGCCTCCGGAGTCTGACATGTTTACAATCATCACCAGGCGAGACTAACCGATACTCAATACTTGTAATGTCCACATCAATTTGTAATTTATATTGATGCATTCTGAATATTATTTAGAGAAAACAGTCATAGATTTATTGCAACAAAATTCAATAATTCAAATTTTTGTTGATATCAGAAATATTCCAATGAGAAGCATTAATATAAACAATATATATATAAAACATGGCAAGTTAATCGATAACCAGTTACAAATATATATTTAGAAATACTTGAACCATTATATAAAAGAATTATGAATTACAGTAATTTAGTATAATAAAAACTACATAAAGTGTATAGTTTTAAGAGGTAGTAAAGCTTGTGGAGTAAGTATACATGTTGAAGGTAATGACGTCACGTCCGGGCGAGGAGCGAGTCCTTCCCAGCGTCTGGCCCGTCAGGTGAGCACCTCCCCTCCGCCTCTCCCGCTCCTTATATCTCTCGTCATCTGAAATACTGTTATATTCTCCGTGTTAAAACCAGACTTATCGTTGTCCTTTCACATTGCAGATTAATATCCCGGCAAGATGCGTGCTAAGGTAAGTGAGATTGTGGCATTTAAGAGTTAAGATGGGGTCTCCGTGGTAGGGTTGTGTGCGGCATGTGCTTCAACACGCGAGGTGGGAGGCTGGTGTCTGGGGCTATGGTGGCTCTCGGCAGCATGTAGCAAGCTGGTAATTGTTAGTCTGGTGTAGTGGCTGAGCTGTTTTGCAAGAGTTTAATGCGTTTTAGTGGTTTTGCAAGAATTAAATTATTTATAGTGGGTACGGGGAAAGTGTTTCAAAAAAAGCTTTTTTGTTTTAATTGTAAAATCAACATTGTTAGGCTTCTTGCTTTTAAGTGGTTGGGCACCATTTCTCCCCCACCGTGCTATCTCAAATCCTTACTGACCCCCCCCCCCTCCAAGTGCTATATAGTGATGGCTTGGCGCTTTCCCCTTTTATAATTGAAAACATTTTTATTTGGGGTAGGAACTTTGTATTAGGGTAGAGGTGGTATCCTGAATACTGTAAGTCTACCTTTTCATGTGCATTTATCACAATATTAGCCTAACATCATTCCTGTGTCTTGGGTCTGGCTTCCACTGTATCGTCTGGGTTACAATTCATCTCTTATTAGGTTTGTCACCCACTTTACACTTTTTAATGCATTCCATTAATGCACAGAATATTCTTTCTTTCTACAAGACTTGTTTTAATCATGCTAAATAGTTGCCCTGTGAACACCCTTGATGACTTGGTATATGGTAATTATCTCAGACTTTGGAGAAGATTACAGTGGGTATAGTAGTGTTACAGGTGTTCCTTACTTGTACCTCTTTGTACCATGCCTCCTGGAGTTTCTTCCCGGTACAGTAGTGACTAGGGAAGGGGTATGCTTGAGCTACACGTTGTTTTAGATTCGGTTACTCTGAACAAAAGTTCAAAGTAGCACGGGCTATGGTGAGCCCGTAGTGAACTTGCTGGGCACAGGAGTGGGGCTGTAACTCGAGAGCTACACATTACATTGGTGTGATGGGGGCTAGAGTGCTTCCTTATATTTCTTGAGGCAGCTGTGTGGCCAACCTAGCATGGACCACAATTGTTTGAGCTCCAGGAGTGAGAATTTGTCGTCCTTTCTGGCTTCTCGTTCCCTTGGATTTATTTCCTAGTTTTACATTTGCTTACTCTAGTTGCAAATAGTTGGGGGGGGGGGTTCCAGCTCTTCCTGTCTTAACTTTATGCATTAATGTGGACAAATTGAGTGAACAAATCTCTTGAAATTTACTTATATATGGAAACTGGCTCGGTACTGACTGGTACTCCACTGATCTTTCTCCTTACATTAATTTACTAATAAAATGTGGCAATCCTGGGATGTCTGGTCCCTCTTCTGCATCCGTGGTGAAACTGATCTAACACCATTATTCTAATTGCTCTTTTAGTTTATTGCTGGTAAATTGCTAATAATATATGTTCATATATACATTGTTAAATCTCTTTAAGTGCTGCGTGGTCTTCCTAAAGTCTAGGTAACCCCTTCCCCTTTGGTCAAGATAGATATGCATGTCATGAAATCATCAAACTCGTCCAGTTCAGGGCTTCAAATGTTGTATCTTCACTTGTTTAGGATGCATATTATGAAGGATCTTGTTACCTCTTGTAATTACTGTATCTAAGGTGTAGTTACAGGATAATGCTATGCTTGCGGTTCATCTTGGATTATTCACGTCTCGTGGCACTTTGGTGTGACTTTACCCTCCCTCACCTCGCTTGGTTGCATAAAATCCAAAGTTCTATTTCCAGAGGGATTTCTTTTTTCCAGTTTCCTTAGTCTGAATGGCTTATTGTACTATAAGTTGCAGGTTTCAGACCTTTGTCTATTTTATATCTTGGTGGGCCCCCTCCCCCTACTTTTTATTTTATTTTTTCAACCCACCCATAGTTTGGCCCAGTGTCCATCTTGCTATAGGTAGTGTTTAAATATGGTTGGTCATTAGGTCTCTAGAATCAAGTGGATTAATCTCTTTTTGCTTTAGGCGATGCAAGCAAAGCTTTACAAAGCTAAAGTGTTTGAGTGGGTATAAGAAGGGGATATTAATGAGGTACAGTATTAAGGTTGAGATGTGATGGAACACTAAACAATAGATATATATTGGATAAGATTAGGTTTAGAAAACCTGGGGTAAATACTGGTTCAGTAAGAATCGTGTCGATTTGTAGAACAAATTGCCCGCTAACATAATAAGTGTAAGATCATGTGATTGTTTACAGAGTAGGTTTGTGTAGGTATGCAAATGTTTGGGTGGGTATAAATAGGAGCTGCCTTGTATGCTGCAGAAGGCCTATTTAACTTTATTTTTGTATATTTATGGTCCATAGTCTGGGGGCTTGAATTTCAAATTAAAAATTATGGCAGTTCAGGTATCAAAGCTAAATATGATTTATAAAAAAATATTGGATGTAGGAAATGACTAAAAAAATTGTCTGGGATGAGTAGGCATCATCTGCTCGATACTTGCTTGATGGGGGTTCTGGGTTCTTCTTCCCAAGGCCAGGCTTGAGGGTTCGGTCCACTAGGCTGTTGCTTGCAGTGGCCCACATACCCACCACAGCCCGGTTGGTCCAACACTCTTTGGAAGACATTATCTAGTTTTCTCTTGAAAATGTCGACCGTTCTGGCAATATTTCTTATGCTCGCTGGAAGGATGTTGAACAACCGTAGACTTCTTTATACAGAAGTTATACAGAACTTCTCTTAAAAAAACAATCTAGTTTTCTCTGTCCACAGTTGTTCCGGCAATATTTCTTAGTCGCTGGGAGGACGTTGAACAACCACTGACCTTTGATGTTCAGTGTTCTGATTGTGCCTATGGCGCTTCTGCTCTTCACCGATTCTATTCTGCATTTTCTTCAATGTCGTTTACTCCAGTATGTTATTTTACTGAGCAGATTTGGGTGGCCCTCCAGTATTTTCCACGTACATTATTTGATCTCTTTCTAGCGAGTACATTTGGACAGCTTTGAGATGATCCCAATAATTTAGGTGCTTTATCGCGTCTTATGCATGCCGTGTGTGTTCTTTGCACTCCCTTTATTTCGGCAATCTCCTGCTCTGAAGGGGGAAGCGAGTACTGAGCAGTACAATGGGATGAAGATGGGACAGCACAAGTAATTTGAAGAGTACAACCATTGTGATAAGATCCCTAGATTTGAAAGTTCTTGGAATCCATCCTATCATTTTTCTGGCTGCCATAATGTTTGCTTGGTTATGCTCCCTAAACGTTAGGTTGTTGGCAGTCATTATTCCCAAATCCTTTAAATGTTGCTTTCCTACTATGGACAGATTTGATTTTGTACCCTGTATTATGAGTTAATTTTTACCGTATCAGAGTACCTGGAATTTATCAATGAGTATCCAGCTTTACCAATTATTCGCATTGACCTCATTTTGTGTGCCATCACTCCATGGTCACATGTATCGAATACCTTTGCAAAATCTGTCTATACCACATTTGCATTTCTTCTAATGCCTGTGATTTTTATTGTAATGGTAGAATAGCTGAGGCATGATCTTCCGCTCTAATTCCATGTTGGCCTGGATTGTGGATGCCATTGGTTTCTGTGAAACTAGTGACCCGACTCCTAATCACACTCTAAAATACTTTTTATGTGGGACGTTAGTGCGACTGGTCTATAATTCTTTCCCAAAGCTTTGCTTCCTCCCTTGTGTAAAGATCATTATTTAAATGTATATCAATTTAGACCTTTTTTCAGTTGTAACAAAAAAATGGTTGTACAGTTGTGTAAAACCTCATAATTTGTAGTGTTAGATGCTTGGGTTGAATCTGATAAATATTTCATTGTTAACTGCATAACAGCTCCAGGTTGGATTTTTTATCAAGCTGGCGTTCCAAGTGCAGAGAATAACTAGGCAGTTGACATGTTCCTCCTTTTGGGAGGCTAACATGCTGACCTTCCTAATAGGCTTTTTCCATTTCATTTATATTGAGTAGTGTGCATGTAGTGTCAAAAACAACTCTGCCGTCTGGGATTGAGTATTGCTAAAGATCTTGGTCTTGTCATTTACTAGACATGGAACCCTTATTTGCCACCATTCCTTAAATTTTAGTGCTATTTAATGCTGCTGTTCAGTTCTGTTGCTTAAAAAGTTGGCATTTTTGATTTATGGACATTCTGTGCATTGCTCTTCCTAAGATGACGGTACTTAAAGTAACTGCAGTTGTACAGATATGATTAACCACCAGAAAGTACATTTGTATTAGGTTTGAACTAGAAAAATAAATGTTCCTAATAAAATTGCCTATCCTAGGCCTAATGTGCTAAAGTTTTTTTTCTTATTTACAGTGGAGGAAGAAGCGTATGCGCAGGCTGAAGAGAAAGCGCAGGAAGATGAGGGCGAGGTCAAAGTAGACTTCCTTTTACCCCTTTGCAAGGTACTATATTTAACTTCAAATGTTGAATTGCTCTCTAATATCCTACAATAGTAGTCTGGGCTTGTTCCCTTCTGATTCTTATACCATCCCACTTCAACTTGATTAGTAGACACTTGTGGGTTAATCATCTTGTTGCTTTCCATTTCCTCTGCATCTTATCACGTCTGATGTTTATTTCTTTACAGATGAATGCTGTTGCCGATACTTCAGTTTCCCCCATTTTGCATAAATTTTAATAAACATCTTAAAGGGTTTAGTTTGTTTCATTATTCATGTTTTTATTGGTCTTGTGCTAGCTCTTGCAGAGCTACCATTGGGTAAGATTTTGATAATGCTATAGATTGAGTTACTAAAATCTGTACTTTACTAAGAAACGATTTAAGTCTAATTGTCAACATAGTTTGGTCTGAAACTACTGTACACTACCTAGGGCATCATAGTTCCTTGGGGAATTCTTAATCATTCAGATTTTTTAACTCAATCCTATAAACCTGATTGTGTTTTAACCAGCCCATCCTCCTGTTTTTGTAGTACTTGCAGATAAGAACAATATTACATATACCGTTATACAATTTGACACGTTTACCATTTAAACAGGATGATGGGTTGGTTTTAGCAAGTGTATTTTGATGAAATTTCTTCGGAAGTTACAGAAAAAATACAGCGTATTTGCAAAGATTGGATTGCACCATGTACTGTGTAATAGAAAGGACTTTAAAGAAAAATCTTGTTCATGATGGCTAGATACTCTGTACAGCAAGGGTAACTAAATTACCTATGCGAGACTTTTTGAAAATTTTCTATTGGCTAAATATGGGCAGCGAAGATTGTAATTAATTTGCTTGGGTTTTATACTTTGTTCTTGACAAAACACGAGGGAATATTTTTTACTATTCCTGTATAGTTAAAATAGTTGTGGTTAAACAAACTCTTTATATTTGGAAACAAATCTATTATCGGTAGCAATTGGAAAGAAAACAAAGCTACTAGTTGCAATTGCCATATAACAAGGTAATTAAAATATATTACATAACATGTATTGAAGCCTTCTTTACTTTTAAGGGCTAATTTATTGGACAGTACTTTCACTTTGCCTTTGAGCATATCTAGCAAAACTAAAACTCTTATATCCAGCAACAGCTGCGATAGTACGAAAGGTTAGTCTGTACCCCGCAAATGTAAAAAGGGACCGTGCAGTACCATAATTTTACATTGTACCTTCTCGACTAGAGCATTTATAACAAGGAGTTTCCCATTATAACTTAAATTGCTAGTATTGTCAACTTTACGATGTTTAAAATTATCTTTAGCTTCAGTAGACTTTTAACTGTATTTAATTAGCATGCAGTTTCAAATATAGATAAGAGCTCGATGTACAAAAGTTGGGGGCCGTAGCTCCCCCTCCCCACAAGAACAATTAGGAGAGTACTCTTAATATTTGAAACAATTCAATCTCGCGCCTATTTTGGTTTTAATAGGTTGTGTAAAATTAAATTACGGCGGTAGTTTGGGCTCTTTTTAAGTGTTAAACCTATATGAGATGGCAGGGTGTGCGGGTTTCTGTCCTGCAGTTATAATGTTCGTTCATGAGGCTGTAACTGGACCAGACGTTCACTGATCTCCCACAGCTTCTTGGCCACACCTTCGTCCTTTACCAACGAAGAACACTCGGCAATCTGAAATTGTTGAATCATTGGAATAATTAGATAAACTATCTGCTTAAAGGATAAATCTCCCCACTCTCAAAATACATCGGCTGTAACATTTTGTTTATATATTTTTTCCAAATCTCAACCTTGTAAACGTATTCTAAAGTCACTAGAGATCTCTTTATAGTTATTTATTTTTACAAACCTTTGTATCTCGATATTATAACGTAAAGGTTTTTCAGTCTTAAAAGAACCCAATGAACACTAGAATTTATTTGCCATTGTTAGACTATTTTTTTTTACAATTATGTTTGCCACAATCTTTATACTTGCTTATATTAATCTATATATATGAATAATTTTAATTTAAAAATTGAAATATATCACGCTCTACCCTAGTACATATATGCAAGTAGTTACCTAATTTATAATCGGAAAGCCCTCTTATGTTGACTGATCTGCAAATTGTTGTAAATTCTCTGTATAACTTCAAGAACTTGCCTGTCATATTACAAAGAACGTCACATTTCGATCGTATGCAATACATAAGGCCAAAAATTCTTAATTAAAAATGGAAGCGGCTCGCGAAAGTGACGTACTGTCTTTTCTGTTTCGGGTCCTCTGGTAGGTTAGAATACACCTTTAAATTTACCGTTTTCTTGACAAACCTTGGAGGACGGGCTGCAATAAGTTTCCTAAACGCTAATTGTTCATGGGTTTGCGGGTATGTGTAACATCAAATAGTAAATAAAATACTGTACTTTCATCTTAAATATATAAATACACTAGACAATTTGTGCTCTTAATTGTTCACAATTCTTGAAGGCGTGTACATGGTCAACCGGTCCGTAAACCTCTCAAAGATTCATAAAGAATATCTAACAATAAAAATGGTCCTTTGTCCTGTAAACACATTTTAATTTTGGGTTAGGTACCTTGAACGTCAGATCCTCTGAACCTCTCAAGAGTATATTGCACACCTTGGCACCATGGTGTCGAGTTGAACTAACCTTGCAGTCTTGGAAGTACTGGCCAGATACGTTCTTCAGTTCATCTGACGCCGCCAACATTATACTTGTCTGGGCGCCTTCAGTGCTGCTCTGGAATAATTAGAAGTTTACTAAGCATCTCTAGCATAACAGTAATAAAGAGCCTTTGAGGGCTATTAAGTCGAGGGTACTAGCATTTTAAAATAATGACAAGGATCGTACCCCTACCCTGCAATAAGGGGGACGTCGCTCTACCGACCAGTACAAAGTCAAAAACCCTAATTGGAAACGGGAGGGTTTGTATCTAGGTTCAGAAGATAGATTAGCACTGCTGTTGTGTAAGTGTTTAAAACGCATTGTGGGGCATACACAGGAGAAATAGGGTTAGGTTTGGTGTTTAGGTTAGCGTTGTGGTTCGAACAAAATTTGTCAGTGAAGCACTTGTTACAGAAGTGCTGGAACGTCATCAGTTGGGTCGTGTGTAAATCGATTTTCATTCATAACACCTGGGGGTTTTGCGGGTGGATGCAATCACTTGTGGGTCTTTGTTTGGAGGACGGGCTGAGGAATTGTGTGAAAACCCGATTGGCCTTCGGAGAAGCTTCGGGATCCTAATGAGGGCAGTAGCACTCCAGGTTGCAATTTTTTTTAACCATGTGGTACTGTTGGCTAAGGCGCAGCTGGGAACATCCTGTGCGTTGGTTCGAACCCTCATCACGGCCCTTTTGAATTTGTTCAAATCTCAGGGTATTTACACCATGAATAAAGCAGAATACACCTCTCATTGTATTGTCAAAGATTTCTCGATTTGTATTAATCTTATCAAGTTGGATGGATCTTAAATATATAGCAGTGTTTTGACATTTATGGCTTCAGCGGGTAGGCGGTTCTGTGGGTTTATAACCCTATGGGTGAAAAGCACCCCATTTGCTGTACAACTATTTGAGATTAGTAGATTCCGACTCTGAAAGGTCCTTTATCAATCTGCAACAAGGTTCTGTTGTTGATTTGATAACTGTGGTGCACATTGTTATTCCCCATATGCAACACCTTGCATTTTTCGATACAAAAACTTTTCCCAGTCTTCCGATCACTTGTGGAGTTCATGTAGATCTCTATCTTTGTACAAGTCTCAACATCGTTGTCACTTCCTACTATAGCTTAGTGTCATCTGCAAATTTTATGATGTGATTTGTAATACGTCCTTAATGTAAATTACAAAAAGGGTTGGCCCCAAAATCGACCCTTGTGGTATCACATTTCTCCAATCAGATTCATTTCCATTTAGGATCCGGCTTGGTGCCTTTTTGATAATTACTTACTTCCGTTTAGGACGATCCTTTGCTTCCTTTGTTTTAACCATTGTTTTATCCATTCTAGTATTATACCATTTTTTTTCCAGGGATATTCCAATGATTCTGTGATTGTTCTTTCCTTGTCAGTCTTTTATGTGGTAAATTATCAAAAGCTTTAACGAAGTCCATGTAAGCTACATCTATGCTAAGTCCTTTGTCTAAATAGTTGGCTACAGTTTCCAAAATTTTGAGCAGGTTTGTAAGGCAGAATGTATTTTGAACAAACTCAAGTTGCGTTGATTTTACAAAATGTTCACTGCTGAATGATTTCTTCAATTAGGATTCTCTCCCGTCCTCACAATTTGAATTTTAATATTTATAAATGATATATGTAAAAGATGGTACATTTTTAATAAAAATAAATAAAAAAGGACAAATAATTGTTACCTTGGCATATGTTCGAACGAAGAGTTTGACGAAGAGACCATACCAGACCCGTGACGTGAAAACCTTGAAGATGTCAGTGTTGACTACCCCAGGGTGGAGGCAGTTGGCTGTCACTCCTGCTGGGGACAACATATGTTGGTCAAGGCTGCGCTACAGTCTAGGGCTAGACATCTTTTAACGTTGTTTTATTACACTAGACATCACCTCACTCCACCATTCTCTTCTGCCTATTTATGTCCAATACTTGACCTGTAAAATCACTCCTTCTGAAGATGTATTAATATACGAAAGTACTTAAGGAAATTCCTGTTTCAATTTTCCTCCGTGGTCTGACACTGTTACTAGACATCTATATATGTCACCATTAACTTGTCACATTGTTTTAAACGTGCTAATGTTTCCCTAGATTCCAATATAATTACACATTTCTTCTTTTATAAAGACGAACAATATATTTGTTAAATAAATTATTTGTAAACAACGCAAAATTTGAACACTGGGCTTAAAGGACACACATGACAAAGGCTGACTAACCTGTTCCACTAAGTTTCCTGTCAAGTTCCTTCGTAAAGAGAATATTCATGGCCTTAGAAGCACCGTAGATCTCCAGCGTGCCCAGTGGCCTATCCAACTGAAATTTGAGGTCACCGTCCAAGTCCAAGCCTTTGACGTCCTTGACCCAGATGTGACCTATTGAGGTAACGGTCACCACACGGCCGCCTGCCTCCTTAAGGTTCTCTGTGAGACGGTAACACTTTTAGTTTCTGGAATAGTGACCTAAACAAGCGCAGACGATGAGTCACAATAACGTGGCTGAAGTATGTTGACCAGACCACACACTAGAAGGTGAAGGGACGATGACGTTTCGGTCCGTCCTGGACCATTCTCAAGTCGATTGATAATGGTCCAGGACGAAGCGAAACGTCGTCGTCCCTTCACCTTCTAGTGTGTGGTCTGCTCGACCTAAACAAATGTGGGATGGGGGGAAGAACTGGTGGAGAGGCTTCATCTGGTGAGTATCTCTGAAAGCATTCATGCAGGGATGTGTTTATGGCATTTATGTGACTGAGTAAAGGGTCTTATCCCAGGCAGGGGGAGACGTATGGACAAGTCTCCTTACACCCATTGCTCTGTTCACCAAGCAGTGATTAGGTACCTGAGTGTTAGTCGACTGTTGCATCCTGGGGAATAGTGAAATGCTGCACATAAAATATGCCGCAAGGTAACCCGTCCTCGACTCAAATTCATTACATCCAGCGGTCGACCCCACAGACTCATTCATAAATTGCTGTTCATTCAAAACGGGAATCTTCTCAAATATAAATTATTTTTATAATATATTAGCATACTGTGCATATATAGGCATAGGTTAGGTGTTTAGGTTCTGTTGGCAATTATTTGTATTTGTAGTACGTGGGTGAAGCATTTACAGCGTTGTGATTCGAACAAAATTCCTCAGTGAAGCACTTGTTATGGAAGTGTCCGAGTGTCATCAGTTGTGAGTCGTGTGTAAACCGTTTTTCATTCATAAACACCTGGGGGTTTGGCGGGTGGATGGAATCACTTTTGGGTCTTTGTTTGGAGGACGGGCTAGCAAAGAGTGGGCCGGAAGGTTCCTGAGTCCCCCCCCCCCACCAAAAAAAAAGAGTTCATGCCCGAAGTCAAAGAGTGGGTTCACGCCCAAACAAGTTAACTACAGGTGTGTGTATGCTGCGGACGGTGGGGGGGGGGGAGTAAGGTACTC
The DNA here is from genome assembly GCF_040958095.1 of Procambarus clarkii. Classification (NCBI taxonomy): domain Eukaryota; kingdom Metazoa; phylum Arthropoda; class Malacostraca; order Decapoda; family Cambaridae; genus Procambarus; species Procambarus clarkii. The sequence continues at coordinate 5,223,206 of NC_091213.1, forward strand.
ACGCATCAGCAGGTGTGTGAGCAGGAAGTGTCCAAGATGGTTGGTTGCGATGGTCAGCTCGTGGCCGTCACTAGTCAGCTGCTGAGGAAGGTCAGCCACTGCAGCGTTGTTGATCAGAACATCCACCTGCCCACAATTCATTATCATTAACTGACAATCATTTAACTTAAGAATCATTTAACCTATTACAAACTCTGAAATCACAATAAGAATTTGTATAGCTTGCATGTGTTATTAATATTACACAATCAACATTATGTACAGCCTAATGCTAGGGATATATACACTGGGAAGTGTACCCCATTAATCAGTGTTTGGTCCTGGCAAACTTCACATCTAAAGTATACTTACTGGCTGGTCAGTAAACTAATGTCACTGCCTTAATAACCCTGGTGAAACTGATAGTCCCAACGCCAAACGAAATCAAGCTTGTTACAAATAATTGTGGATATTACAATTTAAAAGTTATGCCCAATAAAACAAAAGTAAGGTTAACTAGTGGCATAATAATCCTAAGGTTACAGCAGCAATGTGTTGAGGGTGTGTGTGTGCCTATAAGGTTGTCGGAGCATAGGCCTACCTTGCGTCCATGCAGGTTCTTGGCAAACTGCCTGACGGAGGCCATGGAGGAGACGTCCAGCTGAGCCACCTCCACCTTCCCTCGCCACCCTCCACTCATGATATCATCTGCAACACAGATACTCTAGTATTTTTAATGAAATACTATTATATAGTATGTAGTAAGGAAGACTATATACTTGTAAGGAAGTGTACAAGTATATATTTCAGCGAAACATGCTCTGTATAACACAGAACAGACAGGCTCTCCAGCATATATTTACTCAAATGAGTTCTGGAAAATGACTTCCATTGTACACTTGATATACACTATATGTGAGGCTCAATAAAAGTGAGTAATTACTTAGCTTGGTATGAGGTTGTGTATGAGGGTGAGAGCCTCACCTCTAGCAGCGTGGGCCCTGGTGGTGCTCCTGCAGGCGAGGATGACGGTGGCGCCACGACCAACAAGGTCCCGAGCCGTCTCCAACCCGATGCCTGTGGAGGCCACCCCAGGAATGTTCAACTTCTCTACTACGGGTTGAGTTTGTTTCTCGATGTCTATTTATACAAATATTATCCATCTAATGAAGCTAATACTGTGTGAAAATCCATCCTACACGCGAAGAAATTTGAAATATAAATTACCGTCTTGACAGAGAGATTGTAAATAAAGGTTTCAGTGCCAGAGAGCGAACGGATAAAGGCAGACTCCATACACAGCTTCAAATGTATTTTTGACAGGCCGGTATATTGGCTGGGGAACATGTACACCGTAGCCGACTGAGAGTGAGATGGTTAGGCATCCCTACCTATAGGTTTCCATGGTAAGGATACCTATCTCAACCCCTTCAAGAGGCTACTATGCAGTATAAACTCTAGGACACGCAAATACAGCTAATAAAACATTATACAATTATTATAATATCTAAATAGATGAAATTCGCTGCCATCTGTATATTAACAATGGTCTTTTGCATGAATAATATGATTAATGCTGACCTTTATTGGCGCCAGTGATGACGACGGTCTTGCCATCCATGGACTGTGGAGAGCGCCACCAGGGGTAGCGGAACCTGTTGATGCCCCACACCAGTGCCCCTAGAGACGCCCACCCCACCAGGCTCCACGGCGGCACCACAAACCACGACACTAAGTACACCACTAGGTCCAGCATTTCACCTCTCGTACCAGTGAAAATTCTCTCTTAGTTACAGCCTACTGTCGCAAAATTTCAGATGTAAGAGAGATTTCAGTAACGAGGAGCGAGCAGGGCGAGGTAGCCACGTGCAGGAGTGGAAGACGACTGAAATGTTCACCTTGGGGGATGGTGGGGTGTGGCTGATCTTCAAGACTTGCTCTCTAACACGTTCTTTGTCGACGTCTTCTAGTTGGCCTTGGACAACCTTTTTGTTCATAGTGTGTTTATCATGGCTTACGTCTTAATGGTAAAATAATCTGGGTAAGGAAGGGGTTGGTGTCACTGTGCTGGCAAGTCATGTGCTGGAAATTGAAGCTTATTAGTGATATTTTAGAATATTTAATTATGTTATTATGAATACGTTTAGAGTTAGGATGCCGGCTCGTATATGGAAGGAATTTAAGGAATCATATTAAATTACTATTTCCTTAATATTCTCATTGCAATATATTTAAATATAAATTAACGTAATAATTAATAATCAGGTTAGATTTCCCTGGTTTGGTTACCTAATTTGAAACAGGTTGTAGTTCAGTATGTAGAACGCTTCGTCGCATTGACTTGATACATAAAATTCGAACATTTCAGCAATAAATACATGACAACTATTGAAAGTTATCCGTGCCACTCGGCAAAGATTTTGCTTTGGTTTTCGTACAATATCTTAAGCAGCTTCTGCGGTGTTGTGGCTACACCCTCGTACACTGACTACTGTACACAAATGTGCATAGCAGAAGTGTAGCATAAGCGCCATTCACCTACTTCTTAAATATAAGTAAAGCTAATCACTAGGTAATAGACTTAATTTAACGAACACAACAAAATAGAAATACCGTTAACTTTTGAAACCTGCAGGATAAGCTACTCCCACTGAAATTAAAACATACATCAGGTGAAGGTCCTGACATCATATATAATGAAATGTTAAAATAACAGAGAACCTCAATATTTTCCTAATTATCAACACTATAATATTTAGAAATTACCGCATGCTTCCCTCGGGACTGTAGAACAGCTATTCACATATCTATTAGAAAAACTGGTAAAACTGGACTGAAGCCGGCAGATTCCTAGTTTTTATTTGAACATTCCATACTGCTCGTCTAATGGTGTTTAGAAGCAACATCAGTATCTGTACAACGCTATTTCAGTACAGGAAAACGGAAAGAATGCAGGCCTATTAACATCGTTACATTCACGCATACAAGAGGCACTCATAGAGTCTAAACAAGAAGCACTCATAGAGTCTAAACAAGAGGCACTCATAGAGTCTAAACAAGAGGCACTCATAGAGTCTAAACAAGAGGCACTGAAGTCTATAAGAGGTACTGGAGTTTATACAAAAGGCACTGGAGTCTACAAAAGAGACACTGGAGTGTATACAAATGGCACTGGAGTGTATACAAACGTTACTAGAGGATATACAAATGGCTCTGGAGTCTATATAAGATACACTGGAGTCTATGCAAGGAACACTGGAGTCTATAAAAGTGGTATTAAAGTCAAGACAAGAAGCACTGTAGTCTTCACAAGAGACATTGGAGTTCATACAAGTGGCACTAAAGTCTATGCAAGTGGCACTAAAGTCTATACAAGTGGCACTAAAGTCTATACAAGTGGCACTAAAGTCTATACAAGTGGCACTAAAGTCTATACAAGTGGCACTACAGTCTATACAAGAGGCACTACAGTCTACGTTAGGAGAGGTTGAGTTAGGTTTTATCAAATTTCCATGTTAGTTTTACCTCAAATTGTAAAAAGAAAAAAATCGTATATAATGTAATGTAAAGATTAATCATTCCATAAGAAAAACTGTGAAAAATCAAATATTTCAGGAAAACTCGGTTTGTTAGGCAACTTTGCCTATTAGGTATTCAAGATATTAACTGTATTACACTTATATGATGAGGCTCAGTAATATTGGAAGAGACGTCTGCAGCACGCGGGGACGTGACGCTAGAGCACATCTACTACTGCTCTCCTCAGATTATATGCGAAAAAAAGGAATATACACTTTCATATTAATGATTTATTCATTACTCAGCAAAGTTCACTAAGAATATTACCAGACACCTATGTTTAATAATAATAAAAACCCGAATTACAAACCCCGCTTAGGATGCTACTCCACAACACTAGGCTAACTCCTGAATACCTATTTTCTGCTAGGTGAACAGGTGTATTAGGTGATAGGAAACGCGCCCAATCATTTCTGTCCTGGCCGGGATTCGAATCCGACTGTACTTCTGCAATTTGGTGTGTGATTTGTTTGTGTTAACATGCAAAGGCCGTGCAAATATTGATAAGTCCGGAAAAATGTTGTTGATCCGAACAATTTCTTCAAAAAGTCAAGTGTAACACAAATAAGGAGCAACGGTTTCAAGCTCAACAAGCCACAATGTAGGACTGAGAACAAGAGATGCTTTTTCACCCATAGGGTTATTAACCCATGGAACTGCCTACCCGCCGATGCCGTGACTGTCAAAACTCTGTTGAATTTTAAAATACACATGGAAAAGATCATCAAGGGAAATAGGAGAAACCTTCGACAAGCGACCATTTTACTGTCCTAGTCGAGGTAAATCAGGTAACACTTATGGAACCGCCTACCCGCCAAAGTCGTAAATGCCAAAACTATGTTAATTAACATTTAAAATACAGCTAGAAAAGATAATCAAGGCAAATGGGGGGATCTTCGACAAGACACCGATTTCCTGTCCTCATTGAGGCCACAATTAAAATCAGGTAAATGCTTGATTTTTAGTCTATATTAGTTATCCTTCAAATTACTCGTATCTTACCGATTTTCCTTTTTTTGTCAATATTGTCAATACTGAATTTTGTCCGTTTTTGTGACCCTTTATTTGTAGGTAAATTTTATGTTTGTCAATTTGGCATAAAATTAAGTTTCTGGCCTCACACTCAACCATACATATCTTGCTAGGTAAGGACACTTCGTAATTTTAAATGAATTTATTAGTTTTTCTTGATTTTGTAGCGTAGTTGTTGGAGTCGTTGGCCTAATTGTATCATTTCGTTATAGACCTTAATTGTGGGTTTATTATACAGTTTATTATTTGTATTTATCAGTGTTAGGCTATAATTGTCATCTTTGTCTTGTATAAATGAATAATGTACTTGATCAATTCTGTAAACTAGATTATGATATATACCGGGTAATAAAGTATATTATCAATTGCTTTTGTATAAATGAATAATATCGTCAGAATTTTGTAATCTAAATCAATTATATATGTAGAACTATGCATATCAAAGGTGTTTAAATATAAATTATCCAAACCTAAATATATTTCCCGCCAAGCTCGAGTACCGGCTTACACACACGCTCACTCATAGACATAATTCCTGGAGTATTATTCACCTAGAGATGTAACTGAACATAATATAAAAAAATCCCCACAAATTGATTTGATAATAATAATGTTTTGTTGTAATAAGATGACAGTATTGATTATAGTGTAGTGAGTGAAGGGACCGGGGCGGAGCAGCCCTTCACCAGCGACCCTCACACCGTGCGGCCGCTGCCTCCACGCTCCCCAATAATCCCCCTCCATCCGCCTCACGTGAGTATCCTCCCTCATCTTACGCTTCTCCTGGATATACCCGATGGCTGCCCAACCGCCTCATTCACCAGGCCGGGGTGGATGTGTAGCGTTAATGGGGGAATGATCGGTTGAAATATGTGGTATTGATCTTGGGCCGGGTGGAAAATGTGTTGTGTTATGGTGTGTTATTAAGGTGTAATTCTCTGGGTGCAGGATGAACGAGAGCCTTCAGCTGCGTGGGACCTTGGTGGGCCATAATGGCTGGGTCACGCAGATTGCTACCAACAGGAATTTCCCTGATATGATCCTCTCTGCGTCACGAGGTGAGTGTTTAGTGTTACCTTGTGTAGAGGGTTTGTTTTGTTTTGGTGTGCGTGTGTGTGTGGGGGGGGGGAAGCTGTTTTGGCGGGCAAGGTTAGGCCTTGTTTTAATAATTAACTGTAAAGCTGTAGCAAGTGTAGATTGGGGCCCTTATGTTGGGGGCCTTATTGGAGATTTGAGCCCTTATGTTTGGGCCCGTATGGGAGATTGGGGCCCTTATGTTGGGAGCCTTATTGGAGATTTGGGCCCGTATGGGAGATTGGGGCCCTTATGTTGGGGGGCCTTATTGGAGATTTGAGCCTTTATGTTTGGGCCCGTATGGGAGATTGGGGCCCTTACGTTGGGGGGCCTTATTGGAGATTTGGGCCCATATGGGAGATTGGGGCCCTTATGTACAGTAGGGAGTCTACAGCAACAAGTAACTCTTAAAAATGCATCTTAAGTCTTATTATTTATTGATCTGTATACCCAAGGCTCCATTATCCCCTTAGGCAAGGCACCTATTCTTGATAACTAACATTAAATCACTTATGCTTTCTCCAAGTGCTGGATCAGGGATGAGACGCTCCTCTTCATCTTGGCAGATCTAGCACTAGTACCTTGCTATGCACCTTATTGTTGAACAAAAGTGCAAGTATATATAAAAGAAAAATAGAATTAGATTTCACATTGAAATGCTTATGGAGAGTGTGCATATATGAAGAACCAAGCCATGTGTGTGTATGTGTACACACGCCCTGGACCATGTGTGGTGGGCCAGGGCACTTGAACTGGGGCTGATGTGCGTGTGGCATCACAACATATTTGGTTATTATTAAGCGATGTTAAGGGGCACACACGGTGCAGTGAGCTGCAGTAGCTCGTCTATTTTAAGGCCCTACTCATGGGGTACCCACTTGGTAATTAGGCCTTTACCCAGGATGGGTGCCTGTGATTTTGTCAAACGTGACATTTGTTTACTGGAGGCCTGAGGAAGTGCACGTGAGCTTTGTGTATATACGTGACTATTAAATCTTGCATGGTACCCCTCATGGGTCCATCTATTTACTACCCAAATCCTACTAGCATTACACTAGTAATGCAGAAGTATGACATTTACTCACTATAATGTTGATGAATGTGTAGAACGTGAAAACATATTAATTACTTGGAAATAATACTTTCTAACAAAATTAGAAGAAGCTGTAGCAGGTGATGCCATAGGAAGTCAACGACCTGCGACAATGTTGTGCTACTTATCAAATATATTGTTGCCTGCAGTGTTTGCTGACATATCACCCTCCTGTACCTAAAGTAACCTAACCTCCAGGCAAAAATCTTTGATAAGTAGCACCACATTGCTTGGATAGTAGATTTCCTAGGGGATCACCGGTAATAGAGTTCAGTCTAATTTCTTTATAAAATATTATCTTGGAGTAAAGAATGTGTTTTCATGTAATACATTCGGCACCAACATTATAATTAGTAAATGTCGTATTTCTTTCTTGCGTAATGCTAAGACACTTTGGATAGTTGAGTAATTAGACTGACCGTCCCTCATTCTCATGCATGTGTAACTCGAGCATCAGAAGGTCTAGGTCACAGGCACTTCTGATGGGAATAAGTAATTTTCTATACTCTTGATGCATAAGCAATCTGAAAACACTACCTGGAAAGAATTTTTGTTTAAATAGTGTAATTATGATAGCCTTATTCAGAATAACATTTGTACCTAGGCACAAAATTCAAATAAACACTTGCACGAAATGTTGGAACGTGTCAGTTCCGAGATTGAAACCAGCCATTGGATTTCTTAATGTGCCTTTTAACTGCAGTTTAATGTTTCTTGAATTTTTTTGTAACATAAAGAATTGCATTCGGGATGTGGGTCAATTTTCAAAACTTCATTCTCAAATATAAATTTAACCATACAAGTTTTTTCTTGTAAACTCGGCCTAATTAGAATTTAGTGGATGGTTGCCATTTGATATCCATTATAAAATCTATTCCTATTTTATATATTCAGTATAAATATCTTTGATTTCATAATTTCAAAAAAAAAACATTTCTGGCATTTCCATTAAATTGATTTTGTGGGGGAGGGGGAGATTTAATAAAAACACCCATATGTAGGTAAGTGAAATTGTTTGGAGAAATAATGTCGTGACAAATCTGACACATGGTTAACAGAAGATATCCCCCATGGTTTGGTTAATGGGGGTGTAGGAAACCAAATATTTTAGTCTGAATCATAGAATCTGGGTAATATAGATCTGAATAATAGGGGTGGCCCAGTAGGTAACTTTTGATTAACTTTCTACAGGACGGGCATATAAAAATTCAAACTTTCTAACGTGTTTATTAGTTGGATTTCCATCAATCTTGCATACATTTGTCATGGTTAAATGTTTTAAAATTTTAATTGTTAACTGCACAACAGCTCCAGGTTGCATTTTTATATCAAGCTGGCGTTCCAAGTGCAGAGAATAACTAGGAAAAGTCTACATGTTACCTTCCTTTGAAGGTTAACACACTAACCTTCCTGACAGTTTATGTATTGTACAGAATCTTAAGGGCTGTATTTAGAATGTTCGAAGTGTAATTGCATTTTTAATACCCATTTCAACCCATAGTTGGGAAGAAAATGTGAAATCTTGTCACAGCCAGTTTCTTCCAACCATATTTATATTCCTTAAACTTGAAAGCATAAGTGTTTATAACTACTGTATTGAAAGAAATGTTTTTTTTACAAACATAAATCTTAAATCTAAAATATACTATCCAGAATTAAGGCACCCACCTCCTAAAGGTTCAGCATTGGTTTACATTTTTAAAATTGCTACACTTTTTCCCAAAAATATTATAAATTAGACAAATCATCTCATAATTAAGGTTACAGTATCCTAATCTTTGCTTTCAAATAACACTAGATTTTTTTTAATTAACTTCTTATTTTTTAACCAACTTGTACCATTCTTGAAAGTTTACAGTATATTAAAAAGTTTGCAAAAGTCTTTGGAAAATGCCTTTAAACTTTGCTGTCAATTTAACTAGTTTAAAATATATATACATTGGCAAATTATTATTGGTGGTAACCATTGTGACAAGAAAATGCAGTTATCACAATATAATAAGTTAATTGGTAAATGCTAGTTAATATAGTATTATATTAATCATGGCAATTCTGATACTTGGTTAATATAACTGAAATTGGCATGTTCCTAAATGTTTTATTTATTTCAGACAAGTCTTTGATTTTGTGGAAGCTGACACGTGAGGAGAATCACTATGGTATTCCCCAGAAGCGTCTTCACGGGCATTCTCATTTCATCTCTGATGTGGTATGTGCACTAAATTACCTCTCATTGTCTTAATTTATTAGTTTCTAGTGTGCAAAGGATTATTATTAATTGTCGTTTTTTAATAATACTTTCAGGTTTTGTCTTTGGATGGACACTTCGCTCTGTCGGGCTCGTGGGACAAGACATTACGGCTCTGGGATTTGGCTGCTGGCAAGACCACGAGGCGCTTTGAGGACCACACTAAGGTCTGAATCTGCCATTATGATCTGACCAGAACCCCATTCTTCAAAAAAAAAAAAAATAACAGGAAGCTTTTTTGTTTAATCTTTTTTTAAGTAGATAGAAGAGGACGCCTTCGGTTGGGTGAGTACGTTTTCTGTACTAAGTGGGCAGTGGTCATGTTTAAAGCCGTTGGACACAGAAGAGCGATATTTAACCTATCGGTGTCACACTAGAAGTGAACCTTGTGTACAATTGTTTTATTTTGAATTACCTGATATGTTAATAAAAGTTTAGTTTTATTAACATGAACACTTTCGCGCTCCGTGGAAACTCGCGGTTGACAGGGGGTAGGTAGCCCCTCCGTGTGGGTAAGCGCGCGGTGACACCCAAATGTGTATACTCGTTCCAGCTTTCTCACCTTAAGTCTCGTGCTACGTCGCTCGTTTTGGTATCATTGTGTTCGCAATTAAATTCTCTACAGGTGTGTATAAATATAATGTCCAAAAGCCTAGCGTGACTCCCAACAGCAAAGCGTAAAGTCGGCAAAAACGCACAAAATCGGTAACATGTGCATTCTCGTTCCATTTTTTTACCTTAATTCTCGTGCTACGTCGCTCGTTTTGGTATCATTGTGTTCACAATTAAATTCCCTACAGATGTGTATGAATAAAATGTACAAAGGGCTGGAGTGCCTCCCCGCAGAAAAGCCTAAAGTTACCCGTGAACGAGCACCATTTTGTACATTGCAACCTAATGTTCAACTCGTTCAATTTGATAACATCAAATTTCGTGCTACGTCGCTCATTTTGGTATCAAATTGTTTGCAATAAAAAGGCGATTATTTTAAAACTAGTCCCAGAATAATTGAGCAATAACTAGATTTTTAACAAATATTTTAATTCTGGACGCTCCATCACAAATTTATTTATATCTTTGCAGTGTTCTGACATAAATATTTGTGTTACATCTTTCATTTTGGTATCAAATTGTTCGCAATAAAAAGGCGCGCATTTTAAAACTAGTCCCAAGATAATAGGACAATAAATAGAATTTTAACAAATATTTTAATATTCGGACCATAGGCCTATTTATAATATTTCAAGTGTTTGGACATAAAGTTTCATGTTTGATTTTGGTATCAAATTGTGTGCAATCTAAAGGCGCTTATTTTAAAACCACTACCAGATTGATCTGATAAAATTTAAATTTTTAAAAAATATTTTAATGAGTGACTCAGTACTGCGTCATTGGAACACATTCAGTAGAAAAATGAGTGACTTAATAGTCAGTCTGTGGAACGCGAAAGTGTTAAGGATTCAAAATGCACTGCACCTTTAATGCAACTTATCCTCCTGTTTAGATAGTACTTTTTGTAACTGCACCATAGTACAAACAATAACAAACTAAGGAATTATATAGTAGAATTTTGTACTATTCAATTTAGAGGCTGGAAAAAATGAAACTAAAAAACACTTAAATATTCCTAGGCCTAGTATAGCGCACACATTTTCTATATTAGGCCTAGGAAGGTTAAGTTTGTCTTTGCAACATAAATCTTTTAAGTGTCCAAATTCAATATGACTGATTTCTACTTTCTAATTGCGTTGAATGTTGGTATATGTACTATGGTCTTTGTTGTTACTGTAAGTACTACCAAAATGGGAGGATGGGCTGTCTAATGTCACAAGGAGACATAGAGTTGGTTTATTACACTTAAGCAACATTAACAACACTACTATTTCAAGCTTTTGTTCTAACTTAACTGCATGATAGCCATTCTTAGTATACTGAGTAGTTCTTTATATATAAATATATATAAATGCTATATGAAGGTTTACCAAACTTGTAAGATCTTTCTCTAATACTTAGACAATGAATCTCTACCATATAGCTCTTAATATTAGTGTTGTCAGTGTGGCCAGAGCGTAGTAACTTGGTCTCTTGGCACTTTTCACTGTTAAGTGGTAATTTGTGCTTCACAAAAATAGGCAAGTATGAACAGTTTCAACATGTGCTCTGAAGATGTCAAAGACATCCCAGGAGTTTGGTCCAGGTAACTAGCTGTTAGGCTGCAGCATCAGAGGAAAATGTCAGATCTAAATTTGTTAAGAATATTAAAGCTTAAAAAGAAAACAGATGTATTTGGTTTTTGTCCCATATTGACCAAAATAGAGCAGAAAGTGGTACAGTACCATAGTGAAAGGGTTAAGGCACCAGGCATAGAGCTTTTATGCACCGTTAGTGTCAAGTTTTATTATTCATTACTAAACATGTTTATGAAGATAATCCTGTACATTAATGTTTCTCTGCAAGAAACTAGATATTGCTTTCTAGCATTTTAACTATAGAATAGATATATTTAAAGTAAACAGTGATACGTGCAAGGATTATGCTTGGGTGTATTGTTGGCCATGTGTTTATTTAATATACTTGCTTAGCATGTTATTCTATATTCTTTTGACTGGGATATGCTCAGTTGTATCTGGGTCTTTAGATAACATCTAGGATGCAGGTCCATAAATATTTCTTATTACAGGATGTGCTGTCCGTTGCCTTCAGTGCTGACAATCGTCAGATTGTATCTGGTTCTCGAGATAAGACAATCAAGGTGAGTTATATTTACTTTTTTAATGCAAAGCATACATTGGTACTGAAATTTCATTGGTATGTTACAGAAAACAAAAATTGGCTTAAGAATAGTTATTTAAAGTGTAGTTTTCTGCATTGCTTACACAGTTGGAGATTGGTAACAAATTGTTATAAGTTATCTTGAGATGATTTCAGGACTTTTCAAATTGACATCTGGCAAGGACGTGACTATTTGGAATGGGTGGCCTATAAAAAAGATATGAGATATAAAATGTTGAATGTACCCACATGATGCAATGTCAGTTATAAACAATTGGGAGTACTTGAAATGGAGGCAGACTGCACAGCTTCAAATGTAGGTTTGAGCTTGATAGGCTTAGGGGTCTAATTCTGCAGACAGTGTAGGCCACTGTTTTCGTGACGACTTGTATTGTATGTCGCCTGCCTCCGGAGACGAGCATCTTCATGGCAGAACGTCATTCTATTGTATGCTCTTTTACTGCTTTCTCACTGTCAATCCTCCTTTTGTTGTAGTTGACTCTTGCAGTGCCTGCTGGAGTCCTTTAATCCAGTCCATCCTGTGGAAGTCGAAATTCAACATTGGCTGGTTATCTCTAGTAGATTTTAGACAGTTTTGCTGGGTTCCCAGCCATATTGGTGTTTCTTTAAATGAGCGTTCGGATGCTGCCGCTAGAGAAGCTATCCATTCTTGTCCCATCTCCCGTAAAGGTATTCCTTATTTTGACTTATCCAGTTACTCATTCCTCCATCCTTGCCCATTGGCAGGGTTGTTGGTCTTCTGTCGTTGGTAACAAGCTGCGTACTCTCAAACGTAGTGTACCCCTGTGGCCTTCCTCCTGCCACTGTAACTGGCGGTGGGAAACAGCCCCTAGCAAGATTGTGGATTGGCCATACTCGCTTAATTCACGGTCACTTAATGGAGTGCCACCCTGCTCCTTACTGTTCAAATTGCGTTGTCCCTCTTACAGTCGTGCATATCCTTATTGAATGTCCTGATTTCCAGAGCGTTCGTGTGTTGCTTTCCGACTATCCCTCGCGGTCACTTGTCCCTCGATAGAATTCTTGGTGAATCGGAGACTTGATATCATTCGCCTTGTGCATTTCTGTTCTCATATTGGTATTCTTGATATTTAGCGCCCTCTAATTATTTCGCACTTTGATGGTGCTACAGAGCCTTCCCGGTTTGGTGCCTTCTTTTGATAATTACTTGCTTACATTTCTCACATTCTTTTCAGTGATTTAATTTAGGTAATGAGTGTTGCAGACTTAAAATGATACTGTATATAAGCCTTTGTATTGTACATTTTTCAGCTATGGAACACCCTTGCTCAGTGCAAGTACACCATCCAAGAAGATGGTCATTCAGATTGGGTGTCTTGTGTGAGATTCTCCCCATCAAATAGCAACCCTATTATTGTTTCCTGTGGATGGGATAAGGCAGTAAAGGTTTGTACCATTTTCATTTTGCAAGATGGATGGAAGGATGAACAAATGTGATGAAAACTTTTACTGAATCTTGATGTTTTATTATGCGGATATGAGGCTGAAATTATTACTAATTTTATTTTATAAACCATGTTTCTTCATTTTTGTTAAGTGTTGCCTAATCCTCAGGTATGGAGTTTGACAAACTGCAAACTCAAGACTAACCACTATGGTCATGCTGGATACTTGAATACAGTAACAGTATCACCTGATGGCTCTCTGTGCGCTTCAGGTGGCAAGGTAAGAAACCATTACAAAATTTTTCAGCTTTGTAATTTTGTCATTTTCGTAGATGCAATGAATAATTGTGCTTAGTACATTTGCTCTGGCACTGTATGTGTAATTGGTAGCTTACAAGCTGCAGTAAATTATCACTAACGTAGTTCATTAAATTGACATAACCCAACTAATTTGCAGAAAAATCATGTTACCTTGGTTAATTTGATATTTTTGATTTTCAGGATGCCAAGGCCATGCTCTGGGACCTTAATGATGATAAGCACCTTTACACCTTGGACCACACCGATACCATAAACTCGCTGTGCTTCAGTCCCAACCGTTATTGGCTGTGTGCTGCCACAGGACCTTCCATTAAGATTTGGGTAAATACTTTAATTTAAGGTGTTAATTTAGGGGAAACTGGTATATAACAGAGGCAGTCTATTTGTATACTTTTTATTAGTGATATAGCTCATTTGTATACATGTTCATTAGAAAAGTGTTGGACCATGAATAATTGCACTAAAGTAGAAATATTTTAATAATTTGCATTTGCATTAATTTTATTTTCCTATACACTACCTACTTCCTTTTCTAAATAGTAAACATGCCTGCTTTCTTTAGTTTAGTTTTAAAATATGTAACATTATATTGCCAGTAACTTTTATTAATAATTTAAAAAAGTGTAATGAATGCTGTATATGAAATTTGGAATATCAATAATAGCCTTTTGAGACCGAATAATTTCTAGTTGGCTTTATTTATTTTTTTATTCATAAAGGCCCATTCAGTCGTGTACCGTGTATTAAATGCTTTTGTTATTGCAGGATCTCGAGGGTAAGAACATGGTTGATGAATTGAAGCCTGATGTGATCACTCAGAACCCCAAGGCTGAACCTCCACAATGTCTTTCCATGGCCTGGTCAGCTGATGGCCAGACATTGTTTGCTGGTTATAGTGATAGCAAGATTCGAGTATGGCAAGTCAGTGTCACTTCCCGTGCATAAGTGAAATCAAATAAAATTTTGCTGGGTTAACCTAGTATTTTTCTTAAAAGGACCTATATTATTAAAAGGATAGATGTGTTTGGTATCTTTGGAACTGATTAAAATCTGTGCAGGCAGCCAATTATGACCTAGGATTTGTCATTTAATAGACAACTCAAGGAATTTGACACTAAATTCCATAAGATATTGAATTAAGTGTAGCATTTGCCAGATTTTTTAACCATTTGCAAGGTACAGCTTTTATTAATTACTTCAGATACCATGGAAAGAATGAAACTGCTACGAAATTCTCAATGGCACTGTTGTTTAAATTCATTTAAAATGGGGAAAACGTGCAGATACTGTACACTGAAATTTTCCAATGTAAAAAGTACCTAAATTATTGGGATAGTCTGAAAGCTCTTTTAAATGCATGCTGCAAAGTACATGGTGTCAATATTGTATGGACGCATCATTGGCAGACGACTGTTAATACTACTTCCAGCAAAAATAAATGTTAGAACAGGTAGGCTTGGCAAATTTTTGCATGAGTGGCTTGAGGAGTCTGATATTTGGGCGTGTACTGCTCATAACAAGCAGCCTAAGAATTGCTTTTTAGTTCACTTTCTGTAGTTATTCAAATAAAGCAATGAAGGTTTCCTTGCTTTTATGAAGCATAAAGAAAAAATTAAGTAAGGTCACATCTGCAGAATGATAAAGAACTTTTCCAGACTCATGAAGGTAACTGAATTGCCAAATCTAGCATTAAAGGGGAAGGGGCTATACAGATTAGTCGTAAAACTAAGGAAAACTGTTTTTGATAAATGCATATTAATCTCTCTACAACCTTACAAGTTCAGATTAGCATTGACAATGCACCTGTACAGCCACCTTCAATTAAAAGTTTGGCAAATTTAATGGAACCTAATAAAGCATTATCTTAAATGCTGGGCAGAAGTGAAAATAAGAATTGGCTGTGTTGGTCATCGCATGTGTCTAGTTGAAGGCTCTAAGGCCCTTACCTTAAGTCTTGTCCCATGTTCCCTCTGAAACTGATGGATGCACAATTGTCTATTTGCACTACTGTCTAAAACTAAACACTTTTGGCTGCCTTATTTACCTTTTAACTTCCTCGTCTAGATGCTCTACATCATACTAGGTTAAGCCTCGGCTTTGGTGCTTTTCACTCATCCCCTATGCAGAACTTTACGACCTTTGCTACTTCACGTGGTTTCTGCAACATTCTCACTCTTGCTTGTGTTGCGCTTTAACACTCCTCTCGGGTGGCCCACGTTCCCTTTCAACACCTTCCTCTTTCTACAAGAATGTCACTTGCAAGATTCCCTCTTGACTCGTGTTAGTATTTCTCCTCGTGTCATTCCAGCCTTGACCCCCACGGAGAGTCCCTCCTGCAAAGTTTTGCAAGACCTTGACTCACATTGTAAAGGCTTTTGCCTCCTACTGTTGAAATAAATGCCTGTTCCATGAACATTTTTCTTTGCACTTGTACTCCATTGCCCCATTCATAGTTTGGCCTAAGTCTGCAAATGGTGTTTGCTACTCTTATTATCCTTCCTGAATATACCTATGCCTACCCTTTACAACTAGCATCTTCCTGGCAGAACTTTATGCATTTTTGCATGTTTTTCATAGACTGCTTTTCCAACGGCAATATTCCTTTGCTATTGGTCGACTCACAGTGCCCTCAGCTCGAAGTTATTTTACACTGCATCCTATTGTGGTCGAAATCTAATATTGGCTTTTTCATATCTAGTAGTCGAGTTTTGCTGGGTTCAAAGTCACTGATATTGTCTGAAATGAACATGCGGACACTGCTGATCAGGAGGCCATCTGCAAGTCTTATTCCCCCCAAAATTATTTCTTCAGATTTCTACACTCATTCATTCCTTAATCTGTGATTGTTGGCCTGGTGTTACAGGTAACAAACTTTGTACTCATAAAAGGTAACCTATTCCCTGAGTGCAAAAGGTAACCTATTCCCTGAGTGCATGGGCAAGTTGTCAATTTATCTTCTGAAGTCTGCTGTGCTCGTGTTGTTACCAGTTATGTTGTCGGGTGGTTTGGATATCATTCATAAAGAAGCTGTCTAGATCTTAAGCTTTCATGTTGTTTTTGGGCTGCTAAGTTTGTGAGGTATGTGAGATGTACGAGGGATATGGAAGGTATGTGAGGGATGAGTGATGTGTGAAGAATGGGTGAGGTATGTGAGAGATGGATAAGGTGAGTGAGGCATGGAGGGATGAGTGAAGTGTCTGGACTGTGGACTCAGGTGTGCTAGGGATGAATGAGGGGGTGTGAGGAAGGAGTGAATTATGGGCGAGACCTCCAAGGAGTGCCTGACCAACCGGGCTGTGGTGGATATGTGGGCCTGTGGGCCGCTCCAAGCAACAGCCCAAAATTTGTGTACAGTACTCAGAAGAAACTAGCACTGAATGTAATAAAACATCAATTTCTGGTGGCTCCCAGAAGCTATCTCTGAGATGGCACCCAAGTACTGGATCACAGCCTACTTGGGACCAGAACCTGGCTCCCTTACAGAGGAATAGGAAGCAGGTGGCTCAAAATAGCCCTGGAATGGCTCGAAAGTCAGTGAACTAATACAGTCCGCAACTGGGTTAAAAAAAAAAAAAAGTGTCTCTACCCTCTGAATGAACTCTCCCAATAATGTAAACAAATGATCGAATCTGGAAACGAGTGTGCACTTGTTCGCCCCACTCCTCCCACTAGTTTAGGGAGGGAGGGGGAAGGCTGACACTCTCCCTATAGAACAATCAGTTCTAGAACAGATGCACACACTAAACACTCCAACTGACAACCTGGAAGACAGTGTGGATCAGGGAGCTACCAGAGCTCACCCAAAAATTGGCATTTCATTATCATGTTTTTCTGAAAGGTGGAGCCACATAAAAAGAGTCTGGATATCGAGCAAGCAGCGCCTGAAACAAAGGCTGAGCTGGCCACTATGGATTCCAACCTGACCAGGACCCACAGCAACAGCTGTACTGGGAAAAATAGCTTTACAGGAACCCCCACAGCGACTAGTCCAATTGAAAGACATCTACCTCAAGGGCCTTGCAAATGTTGAATAGCACCGCATAAAGAGGAAGGCACTGATTTTCAAGCTGATGCTTGAATCGGGGTTTAGAAATGTTTCGTAAAGGCAAATGTGGCATTGGAGATGGGAAGGAACCAGGAGAGTGTCTGCGAGAGCATTGGACACTCCCCAAACGTGAATTGTAACGAAAAACCAGCAAAACAGTTACTTGCAGTGTCCAGCTCCAAAGGACAATGGACCACTGGGTTACAGATGAAATGGATCTGGAGCATGGAGCCCAAGAAGGAATCTTATTCCATCTCAGGGCATGCCACACAACCATAAACTCCTGCACTGTACTGTGTCCCTGATGAAATGGGGGGACTAATGACCCTCAGCGGCCTGGTAAGAACTGGTCATAGAGCCCCAACACAGAGACAAGGTGTCAAGTAAGGGTAAGGGAATTTAACCCCCAAAAGCCAGAAGAGGAAGTTGGCAAAGGGCAAATGTAGTCCCTGCACCCAGCAGTCATGGTGAAAGTGAAGCTACACCATGTGCACAGCATGAGCCCCCCAATGGGTAGGAAGGGTGGGGCAAATGAGTGTGTGCTTATTTTGAGATTCAATAGTTTGTTTACATTGTTGGGGAGAGTTCACCTAACGGCTTTGGTCTCTTTGAAGTGTGGGTAATATAAAGCTGGAATTGTATGAGTGCAACTTATTTGAAATATCTATTTTCCTATCTTAATTTATTTCTGTATTTCTAATCTACTGTATAGTGCCTTCCTTTTCTCAAGGCCCATCCCTTGAAAACAGGAAATTAGGTTATAATGATGAAAATGTCTGAAAAATAGTATATTTATGTTAATGAAATAAAAAAGATCATTAGCACATGGGGCAGTTACTCCAAGCACAGATGAAGTATGTAATATATTTATATTTCAACAAGGAGCATTTGGAAGGATAGGAAGACCTAATTTGACAAAATAATTTATTTGTAAAACAGTACTAGACTTATAGCACACAAATACTATACACTTTATATCAATAAACACTGTGTATGTATGGCTTGTTTGAATATTCATTTGTAACTTGTGAAAATCACAAATCTCTCCTCTATATTCTTCCATAATGAAATAGTGATGAAAGTTTATGCACAAGACAAATTTAAGTAATTAATTAATAACAATAATGCAGGTTCTGACTATTTGAAAGTGGAAATAGTCAAATAATGTGTGTGGATACCAATCATAACATTCTAGTTATTTTTTAGATGATGAAAATCCGGTAAATCCCATTATTTTTGCCATTTCTGGGTCCATTCCACCCGAGCCCATGTCGTCATCAAGTGAAGAATCTGCTTTACGTTTCCGTTCCTTTCTTTTCTCTCGTCTGTACTCCTTCAATTTTTCTTCCTGTTAAGTATAACACCACTGAATGTAATGAAATGCCAATTTTTGGGTGAGCCCTGGTGACTCCCCGAAGGAACTATATCCGTTATAGTGCCAGACTATGAGGTGCCATCAGTTTTGAAGTTGTATTTGTCTTACCAGGGACCATGAACCAGATACTGGCCCCCTCAGAGAGGTTATATCGAGATGATTTCGGGGCTTTAGTGTCCCCGCGGCCCGGTCCTCGACCAGGCCTCCACCCCCAGGAAGCAGCCCGAGACAGCTGACTAACACCCAGGTACCTATTTTACTGCTAGGTAACAGGGGCATAGGGTGAAAGAAACTCTGCCCATTGTTTCTCGCCGGCGCCCCAGAATCAAACCTGGGACCACAGGACCACAAGTCCAGCGTGAAACAAGACCACAGCCTCAAAACAGGCAAAAGATCTCTCTCAACAATATAAACCAATTAAAATTCATGAAACTAGTGTGAGCTAGTTCACACCCACCTCCCCCTTCCCCCTCATTTTGGGGAAGGACGGAGGCAGACCAGGTCAGCCGTTCTGCCTCCTTCCTCCCCTCAAATGAGGGGGGGCAGGTGGGGCAAACCAGCTCATGCTAGTTTCATGAATTTTTGACTGTTTGTTTACATTGTTAGGAGAGTTCTTGTGGCTGTTTTGAGGCTGCAGTTTCATTTTCAACCAAGCAGTGGTCTGTTTTGTTTCACTGACTTTCTGGGTGGCAGACATGAATAAATTTTTATAAAATAAATAATGTGTCACTGCTTCTTGCACCTTTCTGAAGGGGGGCCAGGTTCTGTCTCATGGTCCCTGATAAGCCAAATACAACTCCATGACTGATTCCATGCCCTGTAGTCTGGCACTATATCAGATATAGCAGCTTCAGAGAGCCACAAATGGCTCTGCCAGAAATAATAACTAAACCAGTACATTATGGATTATGTCATTTACAAATTAATTACCGTAGTAACCTACATGTTGTGTAAAATACTAATATACTGTTGGAGCAGAAAGACATTTATTTACATTAAGGAGGTATAATTTACTGACGTTATTGAAACAATTTATTTTAAAGTTCTGTTGGGAAGCTATTTTTTAATCAGCCCAAAATAACTTGGGCACTCAGTTGTGTGACTAAGCTGAACAATGGAGCCAGTTTCTTTTCAAACAGATGTCCATTAGTTAATTGTGGTTAGCCAATTACATGGTCTAATAACTTTTCCCATTTCCTATTCTGGTGAATTGAAGGAAGCCATATTGAAAACCACTTTTTTTTTGTTACAAATAATTGATTATTTCTTTGAGCCAACAATCTACTTAGTCCCAATGTTATTGAGTAGAAATAAAAGAGTAAAGGTGAAACATTATTGTAGTACTGTATATACAAATGGATCAAATAGATATTAATAATATGCTAAATAATATATCAACACAAAACAATGAATTCAAATTAGATAAGCCGAGACTCTAACAGGATCTTTGTAAATCTTTGTAAACGTTTCAAATTAGGGTTGGTTATTAACTAGGAGAGACTCCTGTCCCCTACTTTGGGAAACCAAACCTAAGCCCATTTTCACTTAAGTAGCAATAATGAACATTAAATAAAACTGAAAATCAAAGAAACTACAGTACAGTACTTACTTCTTCCTTTAACTCTTGCATTCGCTGTTCTATGTCATAATCTTTTCTCTTTTCTTCCAATTTTTTCTTATTTAAATCAAATCGCTTTTTTACCTGATCCAAAGATGACCGTTCGACACGCATGGACATGCCCAAATTTCTCTGATCTGTTTAGGACAAAATGTTTTTAATATTATAATACTGTACATGATTTTGTTTTTCATATGCCTCCATAATAATTAAATAAATTACTGTATTTGTTTTTTTTATCATGCCACATTTGACCTGTGACCAACAATATAGAGTACAGTACTGTATTACCTTTTAATATGTATTTGATTTCACAAAGACTAAAAACAAAAATTTAAGATTTCAAGAGTTGTAACAGCACCAAAGTTTTAAGCACAATGTCATCCAATTACAGTCTTGATTACTCACCAAAATATTTTTGGTAAAACCTAATGATAACGTGCATTAGCTCAAATAAGTGGTTAATTGATTTATACAGTGCAAATAACGTACGTTTTTTGCCATTGATATGATCTAAGAAGTTGATGGAATCCTTGACGACACAATCACACACGTTGCAGTAGTACCTGAAGAAGAAAACTGTTTTACTGTATTCCTTAGTTGATATACTAGTAGTTTAAATATAACCCTCAGTCATTTCACAAACAAGAGTACAGTGGTATACAATGAAAGGGAAAACTTTACCCTCCTGACTGCGATGCAGGTGTGGTCTTGGTTATAACTTGACTCTTGCCGAGCTTGGAATCAATATCAACTTTGTAGTCACGCTGCTTCAGTAGCTCACGCTTTACAGGAACAGCTTTCTGGTTTTGAGCTATGAGACGAGAGATTATAAGTGGCGTGTGTCTTTCTGTTTCCTCAATGAAATAAACAATTTGAAAACCTGTTTTTTTTTGTTATTACACCTAAGAATATTTTTCCTGGAATTTATTCTAGTCATTTTTAACTAATTTGTTGGTAAACAACAGTAGTACAAGCTTAGTACTTTTATGGAAAGCAAAATCATTAAAGTTTAAATGTGTGGAGGGTTCTGTTGGAAGGAAGGTTAAATCTATTTTACACCTGCAAAACTGAAGGATTCAAAGCTATGTGCAGTTTTTTTTTTTTATAGTGTACAGTATACATTTCTATACTGTACACTATAAAATTGTACAGTATACATTTCTGTATACTGTACATAAATTATGTGTACAGTATACAGAAACAGTATTCTACAGTACTGTATAAATTATACTATATAAATTATATATAATATATATAAATTGGTGGATTGTGTTCTAGGAAAAACATGACAGAATGCATGCAGATATAGACGTGTGTAAAAATATGAATGCATGTTGGCTATTGTGTTTAAGTAATTGGAAGCAATCCTATGCCAACAAACTTAAGACTCTTTTATAAATTATTATTATTACACCATTTATTAATTACTGTTATTATTTTTCAAGAAGGGGGATGGTTACTGGAGGCCTGAGGAACCAAAAATGAGCCCCTTGTGTGCTTAGGAGTTTTAAATTTTATGATAGGCCTAAGCAACCCTGGTTGTGGTGCACACATCAATGAAACGACCCTGGGTGTGGTGCACACATCAATGAAACGACCCTGGGTGTGGTGCACACATCAATGAAACAACTCTGGTTGTAAACAAGTCCAAAAGGAACGTGACGAGGATTCGATTCGCGGAACTTACGAGGACGTAGGTTCGAATCCTCTTCACGGTCCTTGTGGATTTGTTCATTTGATGCATCACGCTATTGTGATTTCTGTGTGTAATGAAGTAAAGGCGAAGAGGTAGAACGATCTATTGACATAGCTCAAGTGCATGGGGGAGTTGTGTAAAACCCTGGTTTGTGTCTTGGAGAGGCTGCAGGATCCAAGTAAGTTAGGAACAACTTCTGGTTTCAACTCTTTTTGACCATGTAGCTCAGTCGATTAAAGCAGCGTCTGGGATTATCTCGGACGTAGGTTCGAATCCTCGTCACAGCCCATTTGGATTTGTTCATTTGATACATCACACTATTGTGATTTCTGTGATTAACCCTGGTTGTGGTGCACAGTGCAAGAATTAAAGACATTCAACATACCTTGGGTGGCATCCCTCTCTGCACGTAAGCGCTGTTGAGCAATGGACTCGTACTCATCTCGGTCCCATTTCCGCCTGAATTCTGGCCCTGTCTGCAAAACAAAATAAGATGCTGTAGCTAGTTAATTAGCACTGCTAATCTATTGCACCAAGCTCATTTCTCTGTATGGACAGCATAATACAATTCACTTGGATGTTTGTACCTTCCACCAGGTAGATGGGGAAATAAATTGGTCAGGTAATTGAGAAGGCATTTTTTGTTTAATTTTTGCTGAGAAATAATTCATTTCATGACTATCAATAACAGTCACGATTTAGATGTGCCTACTAAACTACTCCTGAGTAAACTGTTCAAATCATACAATGATTTCTTATATAAATACAGCACATGTTTGAAATAAGTATCATTTTATATGCAATAAAATAGTTCCTGCTTACAGTAATTCCTGATAATAATAATAATACATGCACAATAAGCTACTTACCACAATTCATAGAAATTGCAGAGATAAGAGTTGCAAATATGCAAATTCTTAAAAAAAAGTGTTTATGTATCATAATACTGTAATGTATAGAGGGTGAGGCATATTCTCAGAGGGAGAGGGAGGCATTCTTCCAAGATTCTAAATACTGTAATCTTAGTAATACACAATAAAATCACAAAAATGTGATATATCTATGAGAAAATATTGAAGCTATGCAATGGGATTGAACTCGCATCTCTAGACTCCTCAGACACCTGTACAGGAGTTTCACCGTGGGTTCTGAGAGAATGTGCACCAAAAGGATGGGGGACAAAGTAGTGAAGAGGGAGATGGGGTGAAGAGTGAAGATGGGGGACAAGGGAGTGAAGAGAGAGATGGGGTAAGAAGGGGATGAGACCTGGCTGCAACTGGGTACCTCTTCTATATATGTAATTCATAATTATAATAATTCATTGGGTTGGGGGTACAGGCAGCCAGTACATGTTAGCCTTATACTGAGGTCCTCCTCAGGGTTGAATTACTGACCCCATCCAGGCTGCAACCCCCACAACAAGCTGACTAACTCCTGGGTACCTATTTACTTCTAGGTGGACAGGGGCATTAGATGATAGGAAATGCACGCAACCATTTTTCCTAATCCCTACTTCTACCTGATACTCAAACATCGATACACTGTGATCACTCATTCTCATGGAGGTGTTCAAAGTTGATTTCCTTTATGTCTGAATCATTCAAAGTGAATACCAGGTCAAGTCTAGCTGGTTCATCATTGACTCATTCTTGTGGGTCCCTCTGACACTGCCGGCTTAAAACGTTTCTTATTGCCATTCTCATTAGTTTAGCTCTTCATGTTTCTGTACCCGTGTGGTTCTTTATTCACCTAGTCTATCTTTCCATGGTTGAAGTCTCCCATGATAAGCAGATGTGGTTGATTTCTATAGGCAATAGAGGCTGCCCATTTTAATGATAGTGGTAACTGCCATTTTGTTTCTGTCATAATCTTGCTTGGGTCTTATCATTGAGTGGAAGGTTATATAACACTGCTACTGTACTACTATTCTTGGTCCTGCCATCATAATGATGACTTATGTTCCATGGTCTAACCTAGATTAGATGAAATAGTTGACCACATAACCCAAATGCACCCAGGCAAAGGGTTGAATGAGTTGATAAATACACTCTTCCTTTTGTGGTTTGGTGGTACAGTGGTACAGCACTCTGTTTTGCATCATGCATACAAAGGTTCTAATCTCAGCCAGGGCATTTGGAATTTACAAGTATTTAACCAGTAGAACCTTGGGACCATTCAGGAGACCATATGTATTTATACATACATACATTAGACTTGTATCAATGTCCCCCAATGTTGGCCTACTGATCTTCCCCAGGACGCAAACCTCCCCCTCCCACAGCAGTTGCTTAACTCCTATGTAACTATTTACTACTAGATGAAGAGGCACCTCAGTTGAAATAAATATAAAAATACATATATTTTATTTTATAAATTTATGTACTTAAATCATATCACCCTTTACTCTCTTTCTAGAGAATGTAAATAATGTGATTTCTGGTTCTCCAATAGGGAGCTCTTCGAACGGATCAACGAGTTAGGGCCAGTAAGGAAAGAGTGAGAAGGCAAGGGAACTAGCAGCAGAAAATGTTACGCTACTGCAACTATAGCTCTTGAAAGGGATCACAATAAGGGTTTGGGATGGGACGGGGGAAAGGAATGATGCCCAACCACTTGAACTGTTGGGGATTGAACGGCGACCTGCAAGAAGCGATGCCATCCAGTCCAAGTGGTTAGGAAGGAGTGAGGGTAGCAAGCAAGAGAAGTGTGATAGGGCAGCACGATTGTGGTAAGAGGGCCACCATGAGAGACGTGACAGAGCAGCACCATGGTAAGAGGGCCACCATGAGAGACGTGACAGAGCAGCACCATGGTAAGAGGGCCGGCAAGAAATGTGAGAAGACAACAATAGAGACTCACCGCTGAACCTGACCCGGACGCTGCCATCTTGTGTAAACAAACTTATTTTGTAGAGAAGAACCTAAACAAAGAAAGTTTACCACTCTACACTAATTATATTACTAGAATACCTTATATAAAATTATTGTTAATATGTGTAGACGCTGCAACAGTTAAAACTAGTGAAATATCTAGCCTTTAATTATAACCATATATTATTATTAGAAATTAAGTAAAATTTTGTAACTTAAAGGTTGTATTTATTATTGATATCTAAGCTCAATATAAATACCGTATAGGTAACCTGGATCAAAATTTAATTATATGATAACTTTCACAATTAGCAATGAGAACCTTTGGATCAGTTGTGGGCAACTTGTTTGTGTTGTGACCGAGATATCAGAGCTGTCAGCTTGATATCACTTGGTAACCTCGTCATAAGTACGTCACACACGCTTATTTCAGTCTTCCCCACTTGTAGTGTAATGGCAGGAACTGTGCTGACATGATGGGAGGCTACAGACATGCGGTAGTTGTGGTGAACGCGGAAATTTAAGTCGTAGGTCTTCATTTTCACATTTTTTTTCGTCGTAAAAATATCGGGGCAGGAAGATAAGGCAACCTGCGTAGGCTTTCCGGAGTCTCAAGTATGTATCCCTCGAGGTTAATGAGGTCTACGATACGCTTTTATTGTGAGGCGTAAGTTGAATTGACATTTGTATCTTTAGAATACATAGCGATTTCAGTGTTTTAAACCCGGCCCGTGACGTCATTGTAGTGACCAACCCGCAGTACAGTAATTTCCTCCTAAGTGTAATTACCCAAGTGTAGAAACAGGATGAGAGCTACGTTCGTGGTGTCCCGTCTTCCCAGCGCTCTTAATACAGTCATAGACTATATGTGCGTATTTTGTATTTTAAGTTATGAAGTAATATGCAAATTTAGAGAACACTTGACATCAGGGTTCTGAGTATTTTTGATACAGGTTGATTCAACGTTGTGTTATTGAGAAAAACCAATGAGACATTGCACTGCTTGAACATAAAAACAATAATTAAAGAAACTACACACGTCCAAGCAGTAGCTACTTATACCCAACCAAACTTGTCCATAAATATCTTTCAATTTGAAATCCTGCAATCCCATCTACAGTATATTGTTAGTAAGTTCTTCTATAAATCTATAAAACTAGTCTCAAATCAGTATTTACCCAGGGCTTTTCTGAATCTAAACTTGCACATAGTAATGCAACAAATATAATGGATTTTTCTGAAAGCCAAATTAGTATTCAAAAGCAGTGTGATGTCTTTGATCTTGAGTTATGAGTATTAGAATGAGTCACTCCTTTAGTACTTGACCCTTCCGGTTTGTAATACTTTTCTGCATTACAAGCCATTACTTTACATTACATTTCTGTATGTTAACTTGAGTATGACCAGGGGGATGTTTGGTTAGGTAAAGCGTACATTCAGAGTAAATTGGACATATCAAATTGGTATGGCTATTTTGTCGGTTAAAGTTAACCTGACTTAACATTGGTTTAACAATAAATCAATTGACCGTACCATACAGTCTGTGTGTTTAAAATAAGGCAAATGGGATATTGGAATTTCATATCTAGAAATATTACCAAGAAGACTTCTAATGTTATTCTTCAACTTTAATGTTATCTTGTTAGGCCTTGTTTATGGCAAGCATTGATAATAAATATCTATGACAGATATTTAGGTAGTTTAGATAATTTGTAGATATAGTTAATTTAACACTCGTAGATAATTTGGGTTGATAAAGCACCTAAATTATTAGGATTGTCTCAAAGCTCTCAAAATGTACTCGTAAAAAAAGGAGAGGAGAGAGATATCTAATAATATATACATGGAAAACACTGGAGGACCAGGTCCCAAATTTGCACAGTAAAATAACAAAGTGCTGGAGTGAAAAATACGGAAGGGAATTGGAACACAGCCATTAAAAGTGCAGGGGTGCCATAGGCACAATTAGAGAACTCTGTATAAACATCAGAGGTCCACAGTTACTTATTATCCTCCAAGCAAGTATAAGAAATATTGCCAGAACAAAAGTGGAGTTCAAGAAAAAATTGGACAGTTTTCTACAGGAAGTGCTGGATTAACCAGGCTATAATGGGCAGCTCCAAGCAACAGCCTGCAGGGCATTGTGAGTAGAAAAACTCCCAGAATCCCATCCAGTTACAATCCAGATATATAGTTCAATTTTGGACACCATACTGTAGAATACATATAAATTCAATGTACAGTATGTACATTCCTCTGTGCAGCCCCCTTTAGCAGGAATAACAATAAATTTGGCAGAACCTCAGCAGAAGGTAGAATTTAGATAACTTGCAAAATTCAAGCTCATCCAATACCCACCTTCCTGGTTTGGGAGAGAGATACCAAATAATATATACCTGGAAGATACTGGAGGGCCAAGTACCAAATCTACACAGTAAAATAACAATGTACTAGAGTGAACGATATAGAAGAAAATGCAGAATAGAACCAGTGAAGAGCAGAGGTGCCATAGGCACAATCAGAGAACACTGTATAAACATCAGAGGTCCACGGTTGTTCAACACCCTCCCAGCGAGCATAAGAAATATTGCCGGAACAACCATGGACATCTTCAAGAGAAAACTAGATTTATTCCTCCAAGGAGTGCCGGACCAACCGGGCTGTGGTGGGTATGTGGGCCTGCGGGCCGCTCTAAGCAACAGCCTAGTGGATCAAACTCACAAGTCAAGCCTGGCCTCGGGCCGGGCTTGGGGAGTAGAAGAACTCCCAGAACCCCATCAAGCAGGTATCAACCAGGGATAGCAAACCCCCACCTGGATAGGACAAACAAGATATCAAGCTCAAACTGGTGAAGGAAATACACTTCACAACAGACAAGCCTCTTGTCTGTATTGAGGAATGTGCCTGCCTCTGAACCAAACCCAGACACTGGCTCAACACAGGACAGATAGTGGTTGCACAAGCTGCTCATCGCCAATTCTCATGGGAAGCAGAACTTCAGGAAATGCCAAATGTGAATACAAATTGAACTGACTAAATTAAACCATGAAAAGTAAATAATGACAATACTGTATTGTAATTATATGCTAATACTGTTTAATTTCAAGTTTAGATGCAATTTAATTTACCATATATTTAGAATATTTAATAGTAACTGGTAATGTATTCAGTTAGTGTAATACAGTACTGTATATATATATTTTTACTTGTTAAATATTGTTTGCTCTAGAATCATGTTGAACAGGTAGTGGCTCAAGGTGTACTTTGAGGGGCTTCTGAGTCTTTGTTAATCCTGTTACAGTACAGTACCTGGCAAAGGCGGTCATGCCAGCTTGTGAACAAAGATATTTTTATATATATTTTTATTTTTTATTAACCATTCTATAAGAGTTTATACTTTAAAATAATAAACAAATAAAAAAATCTGCTGGTATTAAAATGTTTATTGGTCAGTTATTTGTTATTATTGAGGAGATAAAATGTGTTCAATTGTAAAAAATGAATTTATCTTTAAATCACATAATTTAAATCGCATAAGCAAGAAATTAGGCAGCAGAAATCGTCAATTGTTGATTCACAGGGTAATACAGTTATCATATGAAGAGTTAAACAATTGTCTGGGTTTTACATGTATGATGCAAATATGGATATAATAGGTCTATGTGGATGTAAAGGAGTTTACCTTGACCCATGAAAAAAATCCTGCTACCATTTCATGGTACGAAAGCAGTTATCGTCACGAATGTTAGTAGGGTAATACAGTCTGTCATATGACAATTTAAGCAATTATTGTCTGAGTTTTACATGTGTGATGCAAATATGTATATAATAGCTATCTGTGGATGTAAATAAAAAAAGTGATAAAACAACCAGTGAAACATCCGAGGATAAAACAGGAAGTGTTAAAAGTCAAGCACAAGGCATTGACAGGTGCCAGACACAGTGTGAGCCATGATTAGGATTCGAACCTATGGTGTGGGTACAAAATGTTAAATGTAATAAAATTTCTCGTGCTGGGTTCCTTGGCGGTTTCCCATCCTCACCTTGCCCACCTTACCATGATGTTCACGGGTTGTGGGTAATGCCGGGAACTTCAGATCGACCGTGATGCCATCTAATGGTGAAGGATTAGTGCTAATTAGCAGTTGGCTTTAGAGAGCAAGTGGGTACAAAGTTCGTATCAGGGTAGCAAATGCTTGAGAAGTTGCTTTTTATTTTTTGTGCTCTACCTTTTTGGTGGCCTTTCCATTGGTACTGTGGTGATCTAGTATCCCCAGACTCTTCTTCTTGCTTGAGGTGGGGCCAGATTCTGGTCCTGGTCTTCGGTACATGCTTAAGATTTGTTTGAGTCTGGTGTGATACCTAACAGTTGGAAGGTTCCAGGAGGGTAGCTCACAGAGGTGAGAGACCCACCAGAAACAGTTTTCATTACAGGCCATTCAATGCTGGATTTTTTTTAGGTCATTGAGGAACCAAGGGTCCTCTGATATTTCTGAATTATCTTATTGTCTATATTCAACCTCTACTTTTCATTAGAACTATATTGTACATTCAATTGACTCCTATTTCTGTAAAATTTTTGGTGTACGTTGTATACTGTATTTGGAAACGATCTTTCTATATACAGTATATGCTGTATATATATATAGATTTCTTTTTGTATATTGCATGTGATGAAACCTGCATAGCTTTTTCCTGCATTCCAACGAATACTAGTAAATTGTTCCCAGTCCATTGTGTTTTTAAATGAATGTAGATGTGGCATTTTCATATATTTTCTAGGTTAGCAATTTCATTAGTTGTATAGTGAGCTTCCATAATACAGCAATTTTCCAACTTAAAAGATAAAAGCTTTGAATAGTATATTATTGACGTAGTATCTCATATTTGTAAAGTTCTCATTGTCGATCCTGTCATTTTGTTGCAATTGTGATTGGATACTGCTATCCTCTCGGACGTAATTCTTGAGGCATCACTACTCCTAGCTTTGGTATACACTGTTTTATGGTATAATCTGTATGGTCCAATATTCAATTTTGCTTTGAATTTTTTTAGTTTTTCTGTGGAACTTTTTTAATTTTACCTTGTTGAATATCAACAAGGAACTTGTGCTTTGCAGCCCACTGGAAGATATGATTGATACTTGTACTGTACTGTAGTTGATTGATACTTGCACTTGTCATCTGAAGGATATGATGTAAAGCTTTTTCGTATCAATATTAGATATGAGTATTGGAAATAGTAAGATGGCTTGGAGCTTCATGCACAGCACTTGCATTTATGAAAAGCCTGAGAGCTTTCCATCCATCGCAGAGTTTAATAAGAAATCAAACTTTTTATGATGGTAGTTGGATTTCGTCCACCAGGCTATTGCATTTTGTGTTTGGTTTTTCATAAAATTAAAAAGTCCACTGCCTTAGTTTTAACACATTCTATTAGTATTTTTTTGTAAGGGGTGTAGTAACATGACAAAATTGTTAATTGTTTTTGTGAAGTCTTTGTATATTACGTTAGCATTTTACTTATCTTGCAGTGCCTCCGAGATCTTGTTGTAGTCGTGCAGCAGTTGTGAGAAGCAGGATCACCCTGCTGTAAATCCGTGTTGTCCCGAATGGTTCTATGTAGGGCACTTACTACCAGCAGAGTGCAATGAATATATGTAAGTGTCCTTTGTAATGTTTTTCTCGTTTTTTCCCATTGCAAACTTTGACTTCTCGCTTGCATTTCACCCTGTTCTTTACAGACTTTGGGGTATGGTATAAAATGCCTGAATACTCTTTCCATATGCTCTTGATTGAAATGTGTCCTGTTATTTCTGCCTTCTTTGCTAATATTTGAACTCTGGGTTCAGAGCAGTTTGACCTGTGTTGGCTGATTGTTACCTGTTAAATATTCCCTGTGGCTCCTGTGAGGCTCTTGGAGTGGCCTTTCCAGTCACTTAAGTTTTCTTTCTTGCCGAAACCCTGTCTTTTTGCCCCACAAGTCACCCCCTTCCCCTCCATTTTTGTCGGTGGCTTTACTTGTTTCTTTCACCTTAAGACAGTTTCCTCTCTGGTACCATTAGTATGCACCAGAGATCTACTTATTGCCACTCCAGAAATCATTGCTGATATAATGAAGCACTCATTCTGGGTGAGCTCAGTAGCTGTCTTTCTTTGCCTTGGGGATTGGGTGCATCTTTAGGTTAGTGAGTGTGGAGGCTGGCAGGCAGGCTGAACCCATGTGTAAAAAGCTGCCATGTGGCAGGGTTGTTTTAAAAATATATATATTTTTTTTTATTTAAGTCTGATTTATTTCTATTGCATATAAAATGTTTCCATAAAGTAATTCAAGTTGTGGCTTAATTACTTGTTAAATAATATTTTTGGGTATATTTTGATTAAATTGTAAACTACAAATTTTGTTTAATCCTTTGGCAAAATGAAAAAAAATGTAAGTGGAAAAAAAAGAGGGGAAAAAAGTGTGGCTGACTTTGACCATGACGAAGAGAGGAAATCCTGTAATAACATGATGATTCATGAACATTCATGAACGTTCATGGAGCCATTGCCCCACTGTGGTCACCCCAGACCAGGTGTGGGGTGGGAGTTGCTGCAAAGATATTTTTACATATATATCTCAAAATCTCTCTCTTTTCTCTGGGGTTTTGCTGTAATATTAAATAGTGTCATTTGAGAAATTTACTGTATATAATTAAATATGTGGAACATTTGAATACTCATATACATTTGTCACTAATATGGCACCATATTATATTCTTAGAACAATAGAACAAACTGTTGAACCATTTTTTATGTTATTACATTGTACGCATACTTCATATATAACTATCTGCATTTTCATGCACAATTATGAACCACTAAACAGTTCTGGCGGGTAATAATCTTGTAACCAATTATCAGAGGTCAGCCTAGCCCCGCATGTTTTGCTCAGAGTTGTAACTGCATGTATTGAATACATTATATTGGACTGTCAATAATGTTTTTTGTATTACAGAACATGTAGAAAATAGGTATGTTCAGAGATATATTGTCACTAATATACGCACAATATTATATTCCTTGAACAATAAAACATACTGTTTTCCTGTTATTACACAGTATACACATGTTAAATATACGGTAACTACATTTTATACACCATAGTCAAACCAATAAGCAGCTCTGTTGGTTGTGGTAATGTGGTAGTTCAAGCAGAGCATAGTGCCACAAGCTAGTAAATTGTTGCTTCCACCCTGACACAGCAAAATTCCTCCCAATATACTATGCACATTACTAACTATAGCTGCAACACTGCTATTATCATCAGAAGCCTGGTCAATAAAATCTGAATATGAATAATTTTCCCTCAAGTTTATTTGCTAAGGAACATGAGGTCCCATTTCATGTGTAGATGCACTAAACCACAACTGGATGCTGTGGATGTCTGTCTTGTACTGTGAACATCATAACAGTATTGGGTTCACTGATATCTGAACCTTGTACATAGTTTTTATCACAGT